>NW_026282667.1:97500-125000 GCF_023373465.1 Oncorhynchus keta
GATGACAACATGACAACATGCAACATGGGGCAGCTAAACCGTTTACATGGGGGAGTTTCCTGTCCTGGCTGGATGACAACATGACAACATGCTGTGTCAGCTAAACCGTTTAATAAAACAGTTTCCTGTTGACAACAGATGACAACATGACAACATGCTGTGTCAGTAAAACGTTTGTGGAGGAAGGACAAGGCCACAGAAGCACGGATTAACATTGACAACAACAGTCTGTCTCCTAAGCAGTAGGGATGAAACTATGACAACAGGATGACAACATGACAACATGCTGTGTCACTAGTCTGTAATAAAACAGTTTATTACTGTTGCAACAGGATGACAACATGACAACATGTCTGTGTCTAAAGCTAAACTGGCCAGGGAACATGACAACATAGTCTGTCTCAGTCTAAAACCGTTTAATAAAACAGTTTCCTGTTGACAACAGGATGATAACATGACAACATGACAACATGCTGTGTCAGCTAAACTGTTTAATAAAACAGTTTCCTGTTGACAACAGGATGACAACATGACAACATGCTGACAACATGTCTGTGACAAAACAACATGTTTAGTAAAACTAATTTACTGTTGACAACAGGATGACAACATGACAACATGACAACATGACAACAGTCTGTCCCGTTTAGTCAGTTTCTGTTGACAACAGGATGACAACATGACAACATGGCAGTCTGTCAGCTGTTAAACAGTTTAATCAGTTTACTGTTGACAACAGGATGACACTGACAACATGACAACATGACAACATGACAACATGCTGTGTCAGCTAAACATTTAATAAAACAGTTTCCTGTTGACAACAGGATGACAACATGACAACATGACAACATGACAACATGCTGTGTCAGCTAAACAGTCTAATAAAACTAGTTTCCTACTTGCCAGGATGACAATCTCATGACAACAGTCTGTCAGCTAAACAGTTTAATAAAACAGTTTCCTGTTGACAGTACCAGGATGACAACAGACAACATGACAACATGAACATCAACATGCTGTCACTAGTTGTCTGAAAACCTGCTCAACAATGCAAAAACTGTGTGTGTGTGTGCGTGTCATAGTCTATATTACTGGCCAGAGGAACATCTGCTCACTAGTCTGTGCTTGTAGTCTATATTAACATGGTATGACATCTTGCCCTAGTCTGTCCCTAGTCTATCATTAGCTGCAGGAGAGCGTCTCCCAGGGGTCGTGTGGCAGGGCTGAACGCTGCAGGGAAGGAGATCATTGGTCAGGCCAGGAGGACAGCTCTCAGGCTAGTCAGCTCACCCCAACACACGCTCTGAATATCACCCTGAGCCAGAGAGGAAGAGGAGGTGTGTGTGTGTGTGTGTGTGTCTCTGTGTAGTCTGTCTCCTAGTCTATATTACTGGCCAGAGGACATCTCTCACTAGTACCAGTGTCCCCTATGTCTAGATTACTGGCCAGAGGACATCTCTCACTAGTCTGTCCCCTAGTCTATATTACTGGCCAGAGGACATCTCTACCAGTAGTCTGTCCCTAGTCTATATTACTGGCCAGAGGATGTCTCTCACTAGTCTGTCCCAGTCTAGATTACTGGCCAGGGAACATCTCTCACTAGTCTGTCTACCTAGTCTAGTATTACTGGCCAGGGAACATCTCTCACTAGTCTGTCTCCTAGTGTGTCTAGATTACTGGCCAGAGGACATCTCTCACTAGTCTGTCCCCTAGTCTATATTACTGGCCAGGGAACATCTCTCACTAGTCTGTCTCCTAGTCTATATTACTGGCCAGGAAACATGTCTCACTAGTCTGTCTCCTGCAGTCTACTATTACTGGCCATTGAGAACATGTCTCACTAGTCTGTCTCCTAGTCTAGATTACTGGCCAGGGAACATCTCTCACTAGTCTGTCTCCTAGTCTATATTACTGGCCAGCAGGAACATGGGGAGTTCACTAGTCTGTCTCCTGAGGTCTAGATTACTGGCCAGAGGAGATCACTCACTAGTCTGTCCCTAGTCTAAATTACTGGCCAGGGAACAACAACAACTAGTCTGTCCCCTAGTCTAGATTACTGGCCAGGGAACATCTCTCACTAGTCTGTCCCCTAGTCTAGATTACTGGCCAGAGGACATCTCTCACTAGTCTGTCCCCTAGTCTAGATTACTGGCCAGGGAACATCTCTCACTAGTCTGTCCCCTAGTCTAGATTACTGGCCAGGGAACATCTCTCACTAGTCTGTCTCCTAGTCTATATTACTGGCCAGAGGAACATCTCTCACTAGTCTGTCTCCTAGTCTAGATTACTGTGGAACATCTTCACTAGTCTGTCTCAGTCTGGCCAGAGGACATCTCTCACTAGTCTGTCTCCTAGTCTAGATTACTGGCCAGAGGACATCTCTCACTAGTCTGTCTCCTAGTCTATATTACTGGCCAGAGGACATCTCTCACTAGTCTGTCTCCTAGTCTAGATTACCCTAAAGGTGGCTCACTGGGAGGACATCTCTCACTAGTCTGTCTCCTAGTCTAGATTACTGGCCAGAGGACATCTCTCACTAGTCTGTCTCCTAGTCTAGATTACTGGCCAGAGAACATCTCTCACTAGTCTGTCTCCTAGTCTAGATTACTGGCCAGAGGACATCTCTCACTAGTCTGTCTCCTAGTCTAGATTACTGTGGACACAGGTTGTAAAGGTCCCCAGAGCTGCATACCCCTGTGTCCCACTGGCCACATCATTGATCCGTTATTATTTCATTTATGATCTGTATTTGGAGATTGTCTATGTTCAAACACGTGTGTGTGTGTGTGTGTGTGTGTGTGTGTGTGTGTGTGTGTGTGTGTGTGTGTGTGTGTGTGTGTGTGTGTGTGTGTGTGTGTGTGTGTGTGTGTGTGTGTGTGTGCGTGTGTGCGTGTTTGCGTGCGTGCGTGCGTGCGTGCGTGCGTGCGTGTGTGTGTGCGTGCGTGCGTGCGTGTGCAGGCTCGTGTGTTGGAGCTACCAGCCAGACAGAGCAATGTGGACACCATCAACACGAGGACCGGCACCATTCCCCTCCCTGCTGACCAACAGAAGGAAATGCAGATGATCAACACACGCTGGGTACAGGTTAGTATCCCTTTCTAAGGAGGAGGTTCTGTCCTTTACGTGGATAAGATCAGTTGGATGTTGAACATGAATATTGACTACTCGATATCTGTATTTCAACTTGTGTGTAGGAGTAGTCTATTTTTGAACTTAATGTTGGGTTCATGTGTTGTGTTTTTTAGTGTATGATCAAGTGTTCTGTATATTCCCTCCTACCATTGGAAATGCTCTTGTAATTCAACTAAAATGGCCCCCAACTCGGGGCCTGTCCCTCCTCCCTGTGGGAGACCTTTGTACTGTGTGTGTGAGTGGACTGTATCCTGCTTCATATTAAGTTCCTGTTTTCCTTCAATATAATATTCCTGGATGTGCCTTCCTCCTCCCTACCATTGAAAACACTCGGGTCCTTCCTCCTCCCTACCATTGAAAACACTCGGGTCCTTCCTCCTCCCCTACCATTGAGAAAAACAGCTTGCTGAAGGAGGTCCTTCCTCTCCCTCCTCCCTAGAGGAAAACCCTGACAAGGTGTCTCAAAGACCTGCCTGTCCCTCCAGAAGCAGAAGCAGATTGAGAGCTTGCTCCATCCATCCAGCTGTCTCCACATCCATCCAGGATCCACCCATCCATCCTTATCCATCCATCCATCCATCCATCCCTCAACCACCAGGACCATCCATCCTAGAGGAAAACCCTCCATCCATCCATCCATCCACCCATCCATCCACCCATCCATCCATCCATCCATCCACCCATCCATCCATCCATCCATCCATCCATCGAACCCATCCACCCATCCATCCACCCATCCACCCATCCAATCCATCCTGTCATCCATCCATCATCCATCCATCCATCCATCCATCCATTGTCCATCCATCCATCCATCCATCCATCCATCCATCCATCCATCCATCCACCCATCCACCCATCCACCCATCCATCCATCCACCCCCATCCACCCATCCACCCCCATCCATCCATCCATCCATCCATCCACCCATCCATCCATCCATCCATCCATCCATCCATCCATCCACATCCATCCATCCATCCATCCACCCACCCATCCATCCACATCCATCCACCCATCCATCCATCCATCCATCCATCCATCCATCCATCCATCCACCCATCCATCCACCCATCCATCCATCCATCCATCCATCCATCCAAGGCCATCCATCCACCCATCATCCATCCATCCATCCATTTCCATCCATCCATCCATCCATCCATCCATCCACCCATCCATCCATCCATCCATCCATCCATCCACCCATCCACCCTTCTCCAAAATCCACCCATCCATCCAGAAAAAATCCAGGTCACATGGTGAGGGACCATCCAGACCCATCCACCCATACTTTTCTTCCAGCTGGAAAAGGAGGTTATCCATCCAGAAGATCCGGGAGGAATCTCTGAAAGACCATCCATCCATTGAGATCCATCCACCCATCCAGTTTCATTGTTTTGGAATGGTTTGTGATGTTTCCACCCATCCTCATAGATGAAGTCCAGGTCAAGAAGCCTGAGGTGGAGGGGTCCATTCCACCCATCCACCCATCCAGGGCCAGGAGCTCCACCCATCCATCCACCCATCCACATCCACCCTCCCAGCCAACCATCCATCCAAGGAGAAGTACCACAGTCTGATCCATGATGATTGGACCCATCCATTCCAGGGGCAAATGACCCATCCATCCACCCACAGAGAGAGACTCCACCCATCCATCCATCCATCCACCCAAAGATCCATCCATCCAAACCACCATCCATCCACCCATCCAGATGACCCATCCATCCACCCATCCATCCACCCATCCACCCATCCATCCATGTGTCCATCCATCCACCCATCCATCCATCCATCCATCCATCCATCCATCCATCCATCCATCCATCCATCCATCCATGTGTGTGAGGTGTCAATGAATCTTTGTGTGTGTGTGTGTGTGTGTGTGGGAGAAAAAGGTCACTGGTGAATCAACTTACTTTTCTTGTATTTGTCAAATGAAAGACATGGTTAGCAGATGTTAATGGTGTGAAGTGTGTGTGTGTGTGTGTCAAATCAAAGTTGTATTTGTCAAAAATACACATGGTTAAAGCAGATGTTAATGGTGTGTGTGTGTGTGTGTGTGTGTGTGTGTGTGTGTCAAATCAAATTGTATTTGTCACATACACATGGTGTGTGATGTGTGTGTGTGTGTGTGTGTGTGTGTGTGTGTGTGTGTGTGTGTGTGTGTGTGTGTGTGTGTGTGTGTGTGTGTGTGTGTGTGTGTGTGTGTGTGTGTGTGTGTGTGTGTGTGTGTGTGTGTGTGTGTGTGTGAGACCGAATGGCTACTGATTGTATCACGCTGCCCCCTCCAGTTGAGACCCTCCAGGGAGACGCCCAGCCCTGGCTCAGTTCAACAAGGCCTGGGCAGAGCTCTCTGATTGGCTATCCCTGCTGGATCAGATGGTACAGACACAGAGGGTGACCGTGGCCGACCTGGACGACATCAACCACATGATCGTCAAGACCAAGGTCAGGGGTCAACCAGTGTGTCACAGAGTGTGAGAGACTCCATTTAGCCGCTGAGACCCTGGCCTGTATTCATAAAGAGTCTCAGAGCAGGAGTGCTGATCTGGGATCAGGTTTGCCTTTTAGATCATAATGAATACTAGAGAGAGGACCAGATCCTAGTGCTGATCTGGGATCAGGTTGCCTTTAGATCATAATGAATACTTGAGAGAGGACCAGATCCTAGTGCTGATCTGGGATCAGGTTTGCCTTTTAGATTATAATGAATACTAGAGAGAGGACCAGATCCTAGTGCTGATCTGGGATCAGGTTTGCGTTTTAGATCATAATGAATACTATGATTACAGGACCAGATCCTAGTGCTGATCTGGGATCAGGAACTTTTAGATCATAATGAATACTTTGAGAACCAGATCCTAGTGCTGATCTGGGATCAGGTTAGCCTTTTAGATCATAATGAACACTAGAGAGCTCAGATCCTAGTGCTTAAATCTGGGATCAGGTTTGCCTTTAGATCAAATGAATACTAGAAAGGACCAGATCCTAGTGCTGATCTGGATCAAATACTTTTAGGCATCATGAATACATGGCTCAGATACTATGGATCTGGGATCATGGCTTCAGAATACATGGCTCACTACATGGCTCAAATACATGGCTCAAATACATGGCTCACATACATGGCTCAAATACATGGCTCAAATACATGGCTCAAATACATGGCTCAAATACATGGCTCAAATACATGGCTTAAATACATGGCTCAAATACATGGCTTAAATACATGGCTCAAATAGTTGTAAATACTTGCCATCCAGATATTCATTGAAATGTTCTGTCTCTGTCTTGCTGTCTGGGAGCAGGGGGACATGGATACTAGGAGAGGACCCCCAGCTGGAGGGATCAGGCTGACTGCAGCCCAGAACCTGAAGAACAAAACCAACAACCAGGAGACACGAGATCAGCACTCACCGACCGCAGTACGCCAACCACAACCATTAAATACTATGGCTCAAATACATGACTGCAAACGGACCACAAACTGACCACAAACTGACCATCCAGATATTGACCACAAACTGTCCGTCTTGACCTGTCAAACTGGGGGACCACAAACTGGACGGCAAACCCCAGCTGGAGGGTCAAACTGACCCAGAACCTGAAGAACAAAACCACAAACTGACACAAACTGACCACAAACTGACGGCAAACGGCCCACAAACTGACCTCAAACGGACCACAAACGGTCCACAAACTGACCACAAACTGACCACAAACTGACCACAAACTGACCACAAACTGACGGCAAACGGCCCCAAACTGACCAACTATCACCAATGATCTGACCACAAACTGACCACAAACTGACCACAAACAGACCACAAACTGACCGCAAATTGACCACAAACTGACGGCAAACGGCCCCAAACTGACCTCAAACGGACCACAAACGGACCACAAACTGACCACAAACTGACCACAAACTGACCACAAACTGACCACAAACTGACCACAAACTGACGGCAAACGGCCACAAACTGACCACAAACTGTTATTACTAAACACAAACTCATCAATGACTCCATTAATAACCACAAACTATCAGTATGGCCTGTTAGAGAACCTTGTTTCAACCTTGTTTCGCTGACTGAACAAACTAACTGATGTACTAATGATAATGACTAGGGATTTTGGATGCAGGGAGATTTGTTGATCAGGTAGGTTGTAGTCGATCTCACTCAGTGTGTGTGTGTGTGTGTGTGTGTGTGTGTGTGTGTGTGTGTGTGTGTGTGTGTGTGTGTGTGTGTGTGTGTGTGTGTGTGTGTGTGTGTGTGTGTGTGTGTGTGTGTGTGTGTAGTTGACAGGTTGCAGACCCACTGGGAAGAGTCACAGGGCAGACTGGCTGATAGACATCAACAGCTACAAAACATGCTGCAGGACTCCTCTGATTGGTTGGACGCCAGGAAGGAGGTTGAACCTCTCATCAAACGAGCCAATGACAAGCTGGAGTCGTGGCAGGATATTTCCTACACCATGGATGCTCTGAAGAAGCAAAACACTGACCTCAAGGTTACACACATGCACACACAAACACACACATACGCACACACATATGTGCACAAACACACACATACACTCTCTACCCCCTCTCTCTCTCTACCCCTCTCTCTCTCTCCCCCTCTCTCTCTCTCTACCCCTCTCTCTCTCTCTCCCCCTCTCTCTCTCTCTCTCTCTCTCTCTCTCTCTCTCTCTCTCTCAATTCAGTGTGCTTTATTGGCATGACGTAACAATGTACATGTTGCCAAAACTTACTTTGGATATTTACAATATGAAGATAATAGGAATCTACATTGTCAACGGGACGACAGTAACACTAACCAAGGGTCAAAACAACCAGACATTGAACAGTAACACTAACCAAGGGTCAAAACAACCAGACATTGAACAGTAACACTAACCAAGGGTCAAAACAACCAGACATTGAACAGTAACACTAACCAAGGGTCAAAACAACCAGACATTGAACAGTAACACTAACCAAGGGTCAAAACAACCAGACATTGAACAGTAACACTAACCAAGGGTCAAAACAACCAGACATTGAACAGTAACAATAACCAAGGGTCAAAACAACCAGACATTGAACAGTAACACTAACCAAGGGTCAAAACAACCAGACATTGAACAGTAACACTAACCAAGGGTCAAAACAACCAGACATTGAACAGTAACACTAACCAAGGGTCAAAACAACCAGACATTGAACAGTAACACTAACCAAGGGTCAAAACAACCAGACATTGAACAGTAACAATAACCAAGGGTCAAAACAACCAGACATTGAACAGTAACACTAACCAAGGGTCAAAACAACCAGACATTGAACAGTAACACTAACCAAGGGTCAAAACAACCAGACATTGAACAGTAACACTAACCAAGGGTCAAAACAACCAGACATTGAACAGTAACAATAACCAAGGGTCAAAACAACCAGACATTGAACAGTAACAATAACCAAGGGTCAAAACAACCAGACATTGAACAGTAACAATAACCAAGGGTCAAAACAACCAGACATTGAACAGTAACACTAACCAAGGGTCAAAACAACCAGACATTGAACAGTAACACTAACCAAGGGTCAAAACAACCAGACATTGAACAGTAACAATAACCACGGGTCAAAACAACCAGACATTGAACAGTAACAATAACCAAGGGTCAAAACAACCAGACATTGAACAGTAACAATAACCAAGGGTCAAAACAACCAGACATTGAACAGTAACAATAACCAAGGGTCAAAACAACCAGACATTGAACTGTAACACTAACCAAGGGTCAAAACAACCAGACATTGAACAGTAACAATAACCAAGGGTCAAAACAACCAGACATTGAACAGTAACACTAACCAAGGGTCAAAACAACCAGACATTGAACAGTAACAATAACCAAGGGTCAAAACAACCAGACATTGAACAGTAACACTAACTAAGGGTCAAAACAACCAGACATTGAACAGTAACACTAACTAAGGGTCAAAACAACCAGACATTGAACAGTAACACTAACTAAGGGTCAAAACAACCAGACATTGAACAGTAACAATAACAAGGGTCAAAACAACCAGACATTGAACAGTAACAATAACCAAGGGTCAAAACAACCAGACATTGAACAGTAAACTAACCAAGGGTCAAAACAACCAGACATTGAACAGTAACAATAACCAAGGGTCAAAACAACCAGACATTGAACAGTAACACTAACCAAGGGTCAAAACAACCAGACATTGAACAGTAACAATAACAAGGGTCAAAACAACCAGACATTGAACAGTAAATAACCAAGGGTCAAAACAACCAGACATTGAACAGTAACAATAACCAAGGGTCAAAACAACCAGACATTGAACAGTAACAATAACCAAGGGTCAAAACAACCAGACATTGAACAGTAACACTAACCAAGGGTCAAAACAACCAGACATTGAACAGTAACACTAACCAAGGGTCAAAACAACCAGACATTGAACAGTAACAATAAGCATAGAGGACTTGTGCAGGTTGATTGGTGGCAGACAGCAATGTAGTGCGCTGCCAACCCACAGCTCTCTGCGTCCTCCCCCAACAGGACGGGTAGCCTATCCTCATCAGAGAGGTCTTTCAAACCTTGAATAAGGGTTTCAAATTTGAGAAAATGACACTCTCTAATTGTTTTATATTTTTTACATTTTGTCAGGAAATGCAGCTCTGGACAGCCTTTCCTCTATAGGGAGCCAGGTTCTGCTGTGGTGCAGTGGTTGGACAGCCTTTCCTCTATAGGGAGCCAGGTTCTGCTGTGGTGCAGTGGCCTTTCCTCTACAGGAGCCAGGTTCTGCCAGTGGTTCCTCTACAGGGAGCCAGGTTCTGCTGTGGTGCAGTGGTTGCACAGCCTTTCCTCTACAGGGAGCCAGGTTTCCTCCTACAGGGAGCCAGGTTTTCCTGTGTCTACCCTTCTCAATGGCAAGGCTGTGCTCACTGAGCCTGTACTTTGGCAAGGTTTTTCTAAGGTTTTGATCAGTAACCATGGTCAAATAGTTAGCCACGGTGTACTGTCCATTTAGGGCCAGATAGCACTGCATTTTGATTTGTGTTTGGGCTTGTGTTTCCCAGTGAGCAATGTAGTTTTGTTTTGACTGTGTTGTAATTTGGTTTATTCTGATTGATTGGATGTTCTGGTCCTGAGGCTTCAGTATGTTAGTAGAACAGTTTTGTGAACTCAGGACCAGCTGGATGAGGGGACTGAGGCTTCAGTATGTTAGTAGAACAGGTTTGTGAACTCAGGACCAGCTGGATGAGGGGACTGAGGCTTCAGTATGTTAGTAGAACAGGTTTGTGAACTCAGGACCAGCTGGATGAGGGGACTGAGGCTTCAGTATGTTAGTAGAACAGTTTTGTGAACTCAGGACCAGCTGGATGAGGGGACTGAGGCTTCAGTATGTTAGTAGAACAGGTTTGTGAACTCAGGACCAGCTGGATGAGGGGACTGAGGCTTCAGTATGTTAGTAGAACAGGTTTGTGGGGGACCAGCTGGATGAGGGACTGAGGCTTCAGTATGTTAGTAGAACAGTTTTGCAGAACCAGGACCAGCTGGATGCCAGGTGCTGTGGGGTTTACTGCCAGGTACTAAGGACTGGCAGTACTGCTCTAGCAGGTCCAGGCTCTGCTGTAGGCCATGTCATTGTGTCTACCCTTCTCAATGGCAAGGCTGTGCTCCTGAGCCTGTCTTTGGCAGTACTGAACTTAGTAGAACAGTTTTGTGAACTCAGGACCAGCTGGATGAGGGGACTGAGGCTTCAGTATGTTAGTAGAACAGGGTTTGAACTGCCAGGACCAGCTGGATGAGGGGACTGAGGCTCAGTATGTTAGTAGAACAGTTTTGTGAACTCAGGACCAGCTGGATGGGGGACTGAGGCTTGGTCATCAGTTAGTAGAACAGGTGTGTGAACTCAGGACCAGGGATGAGGGGACTGAGGCTTCAGTATGTTAGTAGAACAGGTTTGTGAACTCAGGACCAGCTGGATGAGGGGACTGAGGCTTCAGTATGTTAGTAGAACAGGTTTGTGAACTCAGGGCCAGCTGGATGAGGGGACTGAGGCTTCAGTATGTTATTAGAACAGGTTTGTGAACTCAGGACCAGCTGGATGAGGAGACTCTTTTCTTTGCTCAGCTCTTGGTATTGCAGGGCTTTGTAATGATATGACAGGGGGTCACTGTATTTTAGATGTTTCACAAAACTGAATGTGCTTTTTTGAGTGAGATGATTCCAGGAAGGTAATTGTGTAATGCATTGTATGTAGTTTTCTCTGACATAAGAACTAGATGAACTCTGCATCACTACAGTTTGTCCCAGGATGAAAATGTTTTGCAAATGGACCCCTAGAGTAGCAAAGCCTGGAATACTGCAATTGTTACAACAGGCCCAATTAGTTTTAGCCACACTGCTTAATAGGTATTTCCAGGAATCATGTTAACAGAATCCCTGTGTTGCTGACTCTCTCAGCTCATTCACTGCCTCATGTCAGTTGTGCTTATTTTTAAACCTAAGTAATTGTAGTACAGTCCCTGTGTTGTCATGACTCCTCCTAGTACAGTCCCTGTGTTGGTATGACGGTCCCTCAGTACAGTCCATGTATTGCTCTGTTCCCTGTACACCTGGTTTACATTCCCAATGTGTTGCTATGATTCCTCTGTTCCCAGTCCCTGTGTTTACATTCCCTCTAGTAATCACTCTGCATACAGTCCCTGTGTTGCTATGACTGCTCTAGGTACAGTCCCTGTGTTGCCATGTGCTCCCTCTAGTACAG
Organism: Oncorhynchus keta; assembly: GCF_023373465.1. NCBI lineage: Eukaryota > Metazoa > Chordata > Actinopteri > Salmoniformes > Salmonidae > Oncorhynchus > Oncorhynchus keta. Next base: position 109,443 of record NW_026282667.1, read on the forward strand.
TCCCTGTGTTGCTATGTACCCTCTAGTACAGTCCCTGTGTTGCCTATGCTCCCTCTAGTACAGTCCCTGGTTGCTATGATTCCCTCTAGTACAGTCCCTGCTGTAGGCTATGTCCCTCTGGGGGGTTTACAGCCCAGGTTGCATGTGACTGCTCTAGCAGGTACAGTCCCTGTGTTGCTATGTGCTTGGGGGTTTAGTACAGTCCCTGTGTTGCTATGACTCCCTCTAGTACAGTCCAGGCTCTGACTGTAGGCCATGTGCTGTGGGTGTCAGCAGGCATAGGTCATCAGCAAACAGTCCCTCTGTTGCTAGACTAACACCAGGGCTGAGATTTATCTAGAATAGTGGCCAATTGCTATGTAAATATTGAAGAGTACAGTCCCAGATTGCAACCCTCTAGTACAGTCCCTGCACGCACGCACGCTATGACACACCTCTAGTACAGTCCCTGTGTTGCTATGACCTCTAGTACAGTCCCACACACACACATGACACACCCACACAGTACAGTCCCTGAGCATGTTGCACTGGAGATGATTCCAGGAAGGTAATAAGTGTAAAGTCCCTGTGTTGAGGCGTCCTCTGATAAGGTCCCTAGATGAGGAATCCCTCACTACAGTATAACAGGATGAGAATGTAATGAGACTAGAGTAGCAGTCCCTGGAATACTGAATATTACAACAGGCCCTGTTAGTACAGTCACTGTCAGCAACGTTTCCAGGAATCAGTTACAGTCCCTGTGTTGCTATGACTCCTCTAGTACAGTCCCTGTGTTGCTATGACTCCCTCTAGTACAGTCCCTGTGTTGCTATGATTCCCTCTAGTACAGTCCCTGTGTTGCTATGACTCCCTCTAGTACAGTCCCTGTGTTGCTATGACTCCCTCTAGTACAGTCCCTGTGTTGCTATGACTCCCTCTAGTACAGTCCCTGTGTTGCTATGACTCCATCTAGTACAGTCCCTGTGTTGCTATGACTCCCTCTAGTACAGTCCCTGTGTTGCTATGACTCCCTCTAGTACAGTCCCTGTGTTGCTATGACTCCCTCTAGTACAGTCCCTGTGTTGCTATGACTCCCTCTAGTACAGTCCCTGTGTTGCTATGACTCCCTCTAGTACAGTCCCTGTGTTGCTATGACTCCCTCTAGTACAGTCCCTGTGTTGCTATGATTCCCTGTGTTCTAGTACAGTCCCTGTGTTGCTATGACTCCCTCTAGTACAGTCCCTGTGTTGCTATGACTCCCTCTAGTACAGTCCCTGTGTTGCTATGATTCCCTCTAGTACAGTCCCTGTGTTGCTATGACTCCCTCTAGTACAGTCCCTGTGTTGCTATGACTCCCTCTAGTACAGTCCCTGTGTTGCTATGATTCCCTCTAGTACAGTCCCTGTGTTGCTATGATTCCCTCTAGTACAGTCCCTGTGTTGCTATGACTCCCTCTAGTACAGTCCCTGTGTTGCTATGACTCCCTCTAGTACAGTCCCTGTGTTGCTATGATTCCCTCTAGTACAGTCCCTGTGTTGCTATGACTCCCTCTAGTACAGTCCCTGTGTTATGACTCCCTCTAGTACAGTATGAATGTTCTTCCATGACTCCCCTAGTACAGTCCCTGTGTTGCCCTGTGTTGATGACTCCCTTAGTACAGTCCCTGTGTTGCTATGATTCCCTCTAGTACAGTCCCTGTAGAGGTGTCTATGACTCCCTAGAGGTCCCTAGTACAGTCCCTGGCCACTATGAGGGTTCTAGTACAGTCCCTGTGTTGAGGGTGATTCCCTCTAGTACAGTCTCTGTGTTGCTATGAGGGTCTCTAGTACAGTCCCTGTGTTGCTACTGAGGGTCCCTCTAGTCTGAGTTGATGGAACAGACTGATATTTGAATGTTCTTCCATCCTGGGTTCTTCATTTGTTGAGTCAGGTGTTGTTAGGTTACAACTGTAAACTGTGTTGAGGGTGATGTTCCAATCAGAGCTGTATATTTAGAGGGTCTCTGTCCTCTGGGCCACTAGAGGGTTGTTACTGTGTATGAGGGTGATGTTCTGTATTAGAGGGGCTGTGGGCCATAGGGTTGTTACTGTTATGAGGGTGAGAGGGTATCTGCTCTCCTCTGGGCCACTAGAGGGTTGTTACTGTGTATGAGGGTGATGTTACTGTGTATCAGAGCTGTCGGCTTCCTCTGGGCCACCTGTGTATGAGGGTGATGTTCTAGGGTCTCTGTCTCGGACTGTATTTAGAGGGTCTCTGCTTCCTCTGGGCCACTAGAGGGTTGTTACTGTGTATGAGGGTGATGTTCTGTATCAGAGCTGTATATTTAGAGGGTCTCTGTCTCTGCTTCCTATATTGTTACTGTGTATGAGGGTGATGTTCTGTATCAGAGCTGTATATTTAGAGGGGTCTCTGCTTCCTCTGGGCCACTAGAGGGTTGTTACTGTGTATGAGGGTGATGTTCTGTATCAGAGTGTATATTTAGAGGGTCTCTGTCTCTGCTTCCTCTGGGCCACTAGAGGGTTGTTACTGTGTATGAGGGTGATGTTCTGTATCAGAGCTGTATATTTAGAGGGTCTCTGTCTCTGCTTCCTAGATTGTTACTGTGTATGAGGGTGATGTTCTGTATCAGAGCTGTATATTTAGAGGGTCTCTGTCTCGGCTTCCTCTGGGCCACTAGAGGGTTGTTACTGTGTATTTAGAGGGTCTGTTCTGTATGTAGAGTTCTGTACTGTATTTAGAGGGTCTCTGTCTCTACTTGTTATATGAGGGTTGTTACTGTGTATTAGAGGGTTGTTACTGTGTATTAGAGGGTTGTTACTGTGTATTAGAGGGTTGTTACTGTGTATTAGAGGGTTGTTACTGTGTATTAGAGGGTTGTTACTGTGTATTAGAGGGTTGTTACTGTGTATTAGAGGGTTGTTACTGTGTATTAGAGGGTTGTTACTGTGTATTAGAGGGTTGTTACTGTGTATTAGAGGGTTGTTACTGTGTATTGAGGGTTGTTACTGTGTATTAGAGGGTTGTTACTGTGTATTAGAGGGTTGTTACTGTGTATTAGAGGGTTGTTACTGTGTATTAGAGGGTTGTTACTGTGTATTAGAGGGTTGTTACTGTGTATTAGAGGGTTGTTACTGTGTATTAGAGGGTTGTTACTGTGTATTAGAGGGTTGTTACTGTGTATTAGAGGGCTGTTACTGTGTATTAGAGGGTTGTTACTGTGTATTAGAGGGTTGTTACTGTGTATTAGAGGGTTGTTACTGTGTATTAGAGGGTTGTTACTGTGTATTAGAGGGTTGTTACTGTGTATGAGGGTGATGTTCTGTAGGTTGTTCTGTATCGTTATTTTATGTCTTTATCTATAATTGTTTTCTGTGGTCTCAACAGCTGTTTGTGAAGGAGCTGCACCAGTGGCAGGGTCAGGTGGACGTGACCAATGACCTGGCAGGGAAGCTTTTAACCCTTTACTCTACCGACCACACACACAAGGTCACACAGATGACCGACGCCACGAACGTTACCTGGGAGCACATCAACAAACGGTGAGTCAGTCTGCTATTCTGTCAGTCAGTTGGTCAACCAGTCAGTCAGTTATTTAGTCAGTTAGTCAGTCTGCTATTCTGTCAGTCAGTTGGTCAACCAGTCAGTTAGTTATTTAGTCAGTTAGTCAGTCAGTTATTCAGTTAGTTAGTCAGCCTGTCAGTCAGTCAGTTAGTTAGTCAGACAGTCAGTCAACCAGTCAGTTGGTCAGTCTGTCAGCCAGTCAGTCAACCAGTTATTTAGTCAGTCAGTCAACCAGTTATTTAGTCAGTCAGTCTGGTATTCTGTCAGTCAGTTAGTCAACCAGTCAGTCAGTTAGTCAACCAGTCAGTCAGTTAGTCAACCAGTCAGTCAGTTAGTCAGTTAGTCAACCAGTCAGTTAGTCAGTTAGACAACCAGTCAGTTAGTCAACCAGTCAGTTAGTCAGTTACTCAACCAGTTATTTAGTCAGTCAGTCTGGTATTCTGTCAGTCAGTCAGTTAGTTAGACAGACAGTCAGTCAGTCAACCAGTCAGTTATTTAGTCAGTCAGTTGGTTAGCCTGTCAGTCAGTCAGTTATTTAGTCAGTCAGTCTGGTATTCTGTCAGTCAGCCTGTCAGTCAGTCAGTTAGTCAACCAGTTATTTAGTCAGTCAGTCTGGTATTCTGTCAGTCAGTTAGTCAACCAGTCAGTCAGTTAGCCAGTCAGTCAGTCAGTTAGTCTGTCGGTCAGTCAGTCAGTTAATTAACCAGTCAGTCATTCAGTTAATCAGTCAGTCAGTCAGTCAACCAGTCAGTCAGTTAATCAGTCAGTCAGTCAGTTAATCAGTCAGTCATTCAGTTAATCAGTCAGTCAGTCAACCAGTCAGTCAGTTAATCAGTCAGTCAGTCAGTTAATCAGTCAGTCATTCAGTTAATCAGTCAGTCAGTCAACCAGTCAGTCAGTTAATCAGTCAGTCAGTCAGTTAAACAGTCAGTCAGTCAGTTAATCAGTCAGTCAGTTAATCAGTCAGTCATTCAGTTAATCAGTCAGTTAATCAGTCAGTCAGTCAGTTAATCAGTCAGTCAGTCAGTTCAGTCAGTTCAGTCAGTTAGTCAGTCAGTTAATCAGTCAGTTAATCAGTCAGTCATTCAGTTAATCAGTCAGTTAATCAGTCAGTCAGTCAGTTTGCATCAGTCCCACATGCTCCTGAAAGCACTTCATCATGCTGTCTCTCAGTACACCTGAACACACACACAATGCACAGTACATCTGAATGCACGCACACACATTGACCCTCACTGTTAGTTCTACTAAATTTCCCCGTGACAGGCCACATCATAACACTGATGTATGACCCCAGTTTGCCCTCTGAACTTGTGACCTGTGTGTGTGTGTGTAGCGGTGCCAACAACAGTTTCTGTATATGTGTTCCTATTTGTGGATGTAGTGTTGGGGACCGTGAGGCGGCTCTGTCAGCTGCTCTGAGGCTGTTACAGCAGTTCTACCTGGACCTGAAGGAGTTCCTCAACTGGCTGACGGAGGCAGAGACCACCTGTAACGTCCTGCTGGACGCCTCACACAAGGAGAGGCTGCTGGAAGACCCTGAGGCTGTACGACACCTGCTGGGGCAGTTCCACACCTCAGTTCATACTGTAGGGTCAGCTGGGGCAGTTCCAGGTACTCACACTCAGTTCATACTGTAGAGTCAGTCACCTGCTGGGGCAGTTCCAGGTACTCACACTCAGTTCATACTGTAGAGTCAGTCACCTGCTGGGGCAGTTCCAGGTACTCACACTCAGTTCATACTGTAGAGTCAGTCACCTGCTGGGGCAGTTCCAGGTACTCACACTCAGTTCATACTGTAGAGTCAGTCACCTGCTGGGGCAGTTCCAGGTACTCACACTCAGTTCATACTGTAGAGTCAGTCACCTGCTGGGGCAGTTCCAGGTACTCACACTCAGTTCATACTGTAGAGTCAGTCACCTGCTGGGGCAGTTCCAGGTACTCACACTCAGTTCATACTGTAGAGTCAGTCACCTGCTGGCAGTTCCAGGTACTCACACTCAGTTCATACTGTAGAGTCACTGGGGCAGTTCCAGGTACTCACACTCAGTTCATACTGTAGAGTCAGTCACCTGCTGGGGCAGTTCCAGGTACTCACACTCAGTTCATACTGTAGAGTCAGTCACCTGCTGGGGCAGTTCCAGGTACTCACAGTCAGTTCATACTGTAGAGTCAGTCACCTGCTGGGGCAGTTCCAGGTACTCACACTCAGTTCATACTGTAGAGTCAGTCACCTGCTGGGGCAGTTCCAGGTACTCAGTCAGTTCATACTGTAGAGTCAGTCACCTGCTGGGGCAGTTCCAGGTACTCACACTCAGTTCATACTGTAGAGTCAGTCACCTGCTGGGGCAGTTCCAGGTACTCACACACACAAAGTTGATACTGTAGAGTCAATTCAGAGTCAATTCAGAGTCAGTTCTTAGAGTCAACTCATAGAACAACTAATAGTGTCAGTTCAGAATCAGTTCATAGACTTAGTTCCAGAGTAATTTCATACTCAATTCACAAAGTCAAATTGTTGAGTCATCTTTCAGTTGAGTCAGTCACTTGGGGGAGTGGCATTAGTGTGAAGTGTCTCAGGGTGGGGGCAGGGTTTTAGGTTCCAGGTGTACAGTCAGTATGTGCAGGGTTTGTGAGGTGTCAGTACAGTACAGTATGTGCAGGGTTTGTGAAGTGTCTCAGGGTGGGGAGGTGTCAGTACAGTATGTGCAGGGTTTGTGAAGTGTCTCAGGGTGGGGGAGGTGTCAGTACAGTATGTGCAGGGGGGTTTGTGAAGTGTCTCAGGGTGGGGGGGGAGGTGTCAGTACAGTATGTGCAGGGTTCAGTAAGTGTCTCAGGGTCTCAGGGGGGGAGGTGTCAGTACAGTATGTGCAGGGTTTGTGTAGTGTCTCAGGGTGGGGGAGATGTCAGTACAGTATGTGCAGGGTTTGTGTAGATGTCAGTACAGTATGTGCAGGGTTTGTGATGTGTCTCAGGGTGGGGGGAGGTGTCAGTACAGTATGTGAGTACAGTATGTCAGGGTTTTGAAGTGTCTCAGGGTGGGGGAGGTGTCAGTACAGTATGTGCAGGGTTTGTGAAGTGTCTCAGGGTGGGGGAGGTGTCAGTACAGTATGTGCAGGGTTTGTGAAGTGTCTCAGGGTGGGGGGAGATGTCAGTACAGTATGTGCAGGGTTTGTGAAGTGTCTCAGGGTGGGGGAGGTGTCAGTACAGTATGTGCAGGGTTTGTGAAGTGTCTCAGGGTGGGGAGGTGTCAGTCAGAAGTGTCTCAGGTGGGGGAGGTGTCAGTACAGTATGTGCAGGGTTTGTGAAGTGTCTCAGGGTTGTCAGTACAGTATGTGCAGGGTTTGTGAAGTGTCTCAGGGTGGGGGAGGTGTCAGTACAGTATGTGCAGGGTTTGTGAAGTGTCTCAGGGTGGGGGAGGTGTCAGTACAGTATGTGCAGGGTTTGTGAAGTGTCTCAGGGTGGGGGAGGTGTCAGTACAGTATGTGTAGGGTTTGTGTGTCAGGGTACAGTATGTGCAGGGTTTCAGGGTGGGGGAGTGCAGGGTTTGTGAAGTGTCTCAGGAGGTGTCAGTACAGTGGGGGAGGTGTGTACAGTATGTGCAGGGTTTGTGAAGTGTCTCAGGGTGGGGGAGGTGTCAGTACAGTATGTGCAGGGTTTGTTTGTGGGGAGGTGTCAGAAAACAGTACAGTATGTGCAGGGTTTGTGTAGTGTCTCAGGGTGGGGGGGGTGAGTACAGTATGTCAGTACAGTATGTGCAGGGTTTGTGAAGTGTCTCAGGGTGGGGGGGGAGTATGTGTCTCAGGGTGGGGAGGTGTCAGTACAGTATGTGCAGGGTTTGTGAAGTGTCTCAGGGTGGGGGAGGTGTCAGTACAGTATGTGCAGGGTTTGTGAAGTGTCTCAGGGTGGGGGAGGTGTCAGTACAGTATGTGCAGGGTTTGTGAAATGTCTCAGGGTGGGGGAGGTGTCAGTACAGTATGTGCAGGGTTTGTGAAGTGTCTCAGGGTGGGGGAGGTGTCAGTACAGTATGTGCAGGGTTTGTGGTGTGTTCTAGAAAGCAGCCAGCAGTCTGACCCAGTCTCTCGTCCTCGGTACCTCGGTACCCTGCCTGCCATGTGTGCCCCTCAATACCCCGGCTGGTAAGACAGGAATGTTGGGCCTGGCTGGGGGGGCGAGACAAGGTCCAGACTCCAAGGAGAGTACAAAGACAGGACCCCCCCTCCCCAACTCACACTGTATTGTGGGTTGTGAAGAGACAGGCCTGTTCTGAGTTTGGAAAGGGAACATTTCTGACCCTCTGTGCAGCAGTAGTCGCCCACTTTCTCCACTCTCTCCCCCAGTGAACAACAGTCGCTGTGTGTCGGACATCAACCAGCCTTCTGTACCTCATTCTATTGGGTCTCTCCCTCTTCCTCACACACATGCACACGAGCAGACACTCACACACACACACACACACACTCACATAGGCATAGTGCTCATTGTAGCTCACGAACAAACACAGAAAGCATCTACACTTGATTGAGTTTGGCGACACAAGACATGTTTTCTTAGTTGTGTGAAGCGTTGCCTTAAGTGGATAATATGCTGCGCAGGAAAACCTACCAAGTTCAGGTTAGAGATTACAACTTACTGGTCACTGGGAAGGGTTTCTGTCCAGTACTGAGCGTGTGTCTGTGTATTCTTCTGTCCAGTACTGAGTGTCCTGAACCTGTGTCTGTATTCTTCTGTCCAGTACTGAGTGTGTCTGTGTATTCTTCTGTCCAGTACTGAACCTGTGTATTCTTCTGTCCAGTACTGAGTGTGTCTGTGTATTCTTCTGTCCAGTACTGAACCTGTGTCTGTGTATTCTTCTGTCCAGTACTGAACCTGTGTCTGTGTATTCTTCTGTCCAGTACTGAACCTGTGTCTGTGTATTCTTCTGTCCAGTACTGAACCTGTGTCTGTGTATTCTTCTGTCCAGTACTGAACCTGTGTCTGTGTATTCTTCTGTCCAGTACTGAACCTGTGTCTGTGTATTCTTCTGTCCAGTACTGAACCTGTGTCTGTGTATTCTTCTGTCCAGTACTGAACCTGTGTCTGTGTATTCTTCTGTCCAGTACTGAGTGTGTGTCTGTGTATTCTTCTGTCCAGTACTGAACCTGTGTCTGTGTATTCTTCTGTCCAGTACTGAACCTGTGTCTGTGTATTCTTCTGTCCAGTACTGAACCTGTGTCTGTGTATTCTTCTGTCCAGTACTGAACCTGTGTCTGTGTATTCTTCTGTCCAGTACTGAACCTGTGTCTGTGTATTCTTCTGTCCAGTACTGAACCTGTGTCTGTGTATTCTTCTGTCCAGTACTGAACTGTGTCTGTGTATTCTTCTGTCCAGTACTGAACCTGTGTCTGTGTATTCTTCTGTCCAGTACTGAACCTGTGTGTCTGTGTGTCCAGTACTGAACCTGTGTCTGTGTATTCTTCTGTCCAGTACTGAACCTGTGTCTGTGTATTCTTCTGTCCAGTACTGAACCTGTGTCTGTGTATTCTTCTGTCCAGTACTGAACCTGTGTCTGTGTATTCTTCTGTCCAGTACTGAACCTGTGTCGTGTATTCTTCTGTCCAGTACTGAACCTGTGTCTGTGTACAGTACTGAACCTGTGTCTGTGTATTCTTCTGTCCAGTACTGAACCTGTGTCTGTGTATTCTTCTGTCCAGTACTGAACCTGTGTCTGTATTCTTCTGTCCAGTACTGAACCTGTGTCTGTGTATTCTTCTGTCCAGTACTGAACCTGTGTCTGTATTCTTCTGTCCAGTACTCTTCTGTATTCTTCCAGTACTGAACCTGTGTCTGTGTATTCTTCTGTCCAGTACTGAACCTGTGTCTGTGTATTCTTCTGTCCAGTACTGAACCTGTGTCTGTGTATTCTTCTGTCCAGTACTGAACCTGTGTCTGTGTATTCTTCTGTCCTGTACTGAACCTGTGTCTGTGTATTCTTCTGTCCAGTACTGAACCTGTGTCTGTGTATTCTTCTGTCCAGTACTGAACCTGTGTCTGTATATTCTTCTGTCCAGTACTGAACCTGTGTCTGCGTATTCTTCTGTCTTGCATTGCTCGTCTGTCTCGGATTTGGGGAAAGACAGTCACTTCAGACGTAGTGCTCACTTGAATGAACCACGGTCAGAAATGGTCCATTTAATACAGTAGGCTTTGTTGTTCCTGTACACTGAGTGGACAAAACATTAAGAACACCTGTTCTTTCCATGACATAGACTGACCAGGTTATGATCCCTTATTGATGTCACTTGTTAGATCCACTTCAATCAGTGTAGATGAAGAGGAGGAGACAGGTTAAAGAAGGATGTTTAAGTCTTGAGACAATTGAAACATGGATTGTGTATGTGTGTCATTTAGAGGGTTAACGGGCAAGACCAAATATTTAAGTGACTTTGAATAGGGTTTGGTAGTAGGTGCCAGTCGCATTTGTTAGAGTGTGTCAAGAACTGCAATGCTGCTGGGCTTTTCACACTCAACAGTTTCCCACGTGTATCAAGAGCCTGGACTCGAACCCAGAATCTCTAGTTGCACAGCGAGCACTGCGATGCAGTGCCTTAGACCACTGTGCCACTCGGGAGGCCTGAATCAAGGCTGTTCTTAATGTTTTATACACTCCGTGTATATTTACAGTCAATTACATTTAAATTCAAATAACTTCATGTTTTCCTGTGAGGAAACTTGTTGTGTGGTTTTGGTATGTGCATTAAGTCAATGAGGCACATGGGGTTACTAAGGAGATTCTATGAATGGTTGTTATGTAGTCTTCTATTCTGTGACGTCATCCTGCCCTCTCTGAGATCAAACCTCACAGCCACATGACTCTTAGACCTGCAGCATCTGATGATGACAGTCAGGGGTAAGGAATGGACTAATTATGATCATTAGAGAACATTAGATTGAGAGTACACATTTTTTTCCAAAAGGGTTCTTCAGAATTCCCCAACAGAGAACCCTTTTTGGTTCCAGGTAGAACCATTTTGGTTCCAGGTAGAAAATGGTTCTACCTGGAACCAAAAGGGTTCTTCAAAGGGTTCTCCTATGGGGACAGCCAAAGAACCCTTTTAGGTTCTAGGTTGCACGTTGTTTTCTAAGAGTGTATGGTGAGGTGGGGAGCGTTGGTTGGACATTCCCCATCATAATATGTACAGTATGTACCCAGCTAGTGGAGAAGGGACTCAGGTAATACCTGGAAAACCTGGCTCTTTCACCTGCAGGACATTAATGACAATAATGAGAAAGACTAATGGATTCATTAGGATTCTAGAATATTAGGCTGAGAGAGCGGCTGCTCTGTTTGGACATATCCATCATTATTATAATATATAGTCTTCTAATGGCTCCTTCTATAGGAGGACATATATCATTATTATAATATATAGATATGAATCTAATGGTTCCTTCTAAAGGAGGACATATATCATTATTATAATATATAGATATTAATCTAATGGGTCCTTCTATAGGAGGACATATATCATTATTATAATATATAGATATGAATCTAATGGTTCCTTCTATAGGAGGACATATATCATTATTATAATATGTAGATATTAATCTAAAGGTTCCTTCTATAGGAGGACATATATCATTATTATAATATATAGATATGAATCTAATGGTTCCTTCTATAGGAGGACATATATCATTATTATAATATATAGATATGAATCTAATGGTTCCTTCTATAGGAGGACATATATCATTATTATAATATATAGATATGAATCTAATGGTTCCTTCTATAGGAGGACATATATCATTATTATAATATGTAGATATGAATCTAAAGGTTCCTTCTATAGGAGGACATATATCATTATTATAATATATAGATATGAATCTAAAGGTTCCTTCTATAGGAGGACATATATCATTATTATAATATATAGATATGAATCTAATGGTTCCTTCTATAGGAGGACATATATCATTATTATAATATATAGATATTAATCTAATGGTTCCTTCTATAGGAGGACATATATCATTATTATAATATATAGATATGAACCTAATGGTTCCTTCTATAGGAGGACATATATCATTATTATAATATATAGATATGAATCTAATGGTTCCTTCTATAGGAGGACATATATCATTATTATAATATATAGATATGAATCTAATGGTTCCTTCTATAGGAGGACATATATCATTATTATAATATATAGATATGAATCTAATGGTTCCTTCTATAGGAGGACATATATCATTATTATAATATATAGATATGAATCTAATGGTTCCTTCTATAGGAGGACATATATCATTATTATAATATATAGATATGAATCTAATGGTTCCTTCTATAGGAGGACAGATATCATTATTATAATATATAGATATGAATCTAATGGTTCCTTCTATAGGAGGACATATATCATTATTATAATATATAGATATGAATCTAATGGTTCCTTCTATAGGAGGACATATATCATTATTATAATATATAGATATGAATCTAATGGTTCCTTCTATAGGAGGACATATATCATTATTATAATATATAGATATGAATCTAATGGTTCCTAGGCTTTAATAAGACTGATAATACATTAACTCCTGGTCAAAATGCATCGAACTCATTCAGAGAGAGGCATATACCACAGAACATTCTAATTATATAGATACCCACTAATGATTGGACGTGTGTGTGTGTGTGTGTGTGTGTGTGTGTGTGTGTGTGTGTGTGTGTGTGTGTGTGTGTGTGTGTGTGTGTGTGTGTGTGTGTGTGTATGCTCGGTGTGTGTGTGTGTGTGTGTCGGTGTGTGTGTGTGTGTGTGTGTGTGTGTGTGTGTGTGTGTGTGTGTGTGTGTGTGTGTGTGTGTGTGTGTGTGTGTGTGTGTGTGTGTGTGTGTGTGTGTGTGTGTGTGTGTGTGTGTGTGTGTGTGTGTGTGTGTGTGTGTGTGTGTGTGTGTGTGTGTGTGCATGCTCCATGTGTGTGTGTGTGTGTGTGTGTGTGTAGGACCTTCAGGGGGAGATAGATGGCCACACAGAACTGTACCACTCTCTGGATGAGAATGGTCAGCGTATCGTGACGTCTCTGACCGGCTCAGACGATGCCGTACTCCTACAGAGTCGCCTGGACAACATGGGCCAGCGCTGGGACGAGCTCCGCAGCAAAACCATGAGTATGAGGTAGACACCAGGCCAGCCCCCTTTCTCATGCCTGCCTCCAGGTGTTCATTCATGGTGACAAAAGGGTGCAAGTTTTCACTCCATCCCTGTTGTTACACACCTGGTTCAGATAATCAAGGTCCGGGATGAGCATCTAATTACTACAATCAGGTGTGTTAGACTGAGTAGGGTTGGAGCAAACGCCTGCGGGACCTTTCTTCCTCAGGAGGAAGGGTTGAGCATCCCTGGTCAACAGTCCAGTTTAGTTTAGATAGGAATATCTATGATCCAGTCTAGGTTAGATAGGAATATATTTGATCCAGTCTAGTTCAGATAAGAATATCTACGATCCAGTCCAGTTTAGATAGGAATATATTTGATCCAGTCTAGTTTAGATAGGAATATATATGATCCAGTCCAGTTTAGATAGGAATATATTTGATCCAGTCTAGTTCAGATAGGAATATCTATGATCCAGTCTAGGTTAGATAGGAATATCTACGATCCAGCCCAGTTGAGATAGGAATAGCTACGATCCAGTCTAGGTTAGATAGGAATATCTACGGTCCAGTTTAGATAGGAATATCTATGATCCAGTCTAGGTTAGATAGGAATATCTACGGTCCAGTTTAGATAGGAATATCTACGATCCAGCCCAGTTGAGATAGGAATATCTACGGTCCAGTTTAGATAGGAATATCTACGGTCCAGTTTAGATAGGAATATCTACGGTCCAGTTTAGATAGGAATATCTACGGTCCAGTTTAGATAGGAATATCTACGGTCCAGTTTAGATAGGAATATCTACGGTCCAGTTTAGATAGGAATATCTATGATCCGGTCTTGTATCTATGCTTCTATGTGTATGTTGTAGATCTCACCTGGAAGGGGAAATGGCTCCATGGAAGAGGATACACATGACCCTTCAGGAGCTGATAGCCTGGCTGCAGATGAAGACTGACCTGCTGGAGCAGGAACCACCAGTAGGGGGCGACGTCCCTGCTGTGCAACAACAGCTGGACACACACAGGGTGAGAGCGGAATACTGGCTGGGTGGGTGGTTAGCTGGTTGGTTGGGTGGGTGGCTGGTTGGTTGGTTGGTTGGGTGGGTGGTTAGCTGGTTGGTTGGGTGGGTGGCTGGTTGGTTGGTTGGGTGGGTGGTTAGCTGGTTGGTTGGGAGGGTGGCTGGTTGGTTGGTTGGGTGGGTGGTTAGCTGGTTGGTTGGGTGGGTGGCTGGTTGGTTGGTTGGGTGGGTGGTTAGCTGGTTGGTTGGGTGGGTGGTTAGCTGGTTGGTTGGGTGGGTGGTTAGCTGGTTGGTTGGGTGGGTGGCTGGTTGGTTGGGTGGGTGGTTAGCTGGTTGGTTGGGTGGGTGGTTAGCTGGTTGGTTGGGTGGTTAGCTGGTTGGTTGGGTGGGTGGTTAGCTGGTTGGTTGGGTGGGTGGCTGGTTGGTTGGTTGGGTGGGTGGTTAGCTGGTTGGTTGGGTGGGTGGCTGGTTGGTTGGTTGGGTGATTCACTAGTTGGTTGGTTCATAGATACATTGATACGTCAGAAATCATAAGCAGATGTAATGGTTTATATCTGGTTTATATCTGGTTTATATCTGTTTATATCTGGTTTATATCTGGTTTATATCTGGTTTATAACTGGTTTATATCTGGTTTATATCTGGTTTATATCTGTTTATATCTGGTTTATATCTGGTTTATATCTGGTTTATAACTGGTTTATATCTGGTTTATAACTGGTTTATATCTGGTTTATATATGTTTATATCTGGTTTATATCTGTTTATATCTGGTTTATATCAGGTTATAACTGGTTTATATCTGGTTATAACTGGTTTATATCTGGTTTATAACTGGTTTATATCTGGTTTATATCTGGTTTATATCTGGTTTATATCTGGTTTATAACTGTTTATATCTGTTTATATCTGGTTTATATCTGGTTATAACTGGTTTATAACTGTTTATATCTGTTTATATCTGGTTTATATCTGGTTTATATCTGGTTTATATCTGTTTATATCTGTTTATATCTGGTTTATATCTGGTTTATATCTGGTTTATAACTGGTTAATATCTGGTTTATATCTGGTTTATATCTGGTTTATATCTGGTTTATATCTGGTTTATATCTGGTTTATAACTGTTTATATCTGGTTTATATCTGTTTATATCTGGTTTATATCTGGTTTATATCTGGTTTATAACTGTTTATATCTGTTTATATCTGGTTTATATCTGGTTTATATCTGGTTTATAACTGGTTAATATCTGGTTTATATCTGTTTATATCTGGTTTATAACTGTTTATATCTGTTTATATCTGGTTTAGAACTGTTTATATCTGTTTATATCTGGTTTATATCTGGTTTATATCTGGTTTATAACTGGTTAATATCTGTTTATATCTGGTTTATAACTGTTTATATCTGTTTATATCTGGTTTATAACTGTTTATATCTGTTTATATCTGGTTTATATCTGGTTTATATCTGGTTTATAACTGGTTAATATCTGTTTATATCTGGTTTATAACTGGTTAATATCTGGTTTATATCTGGTTTATAACTGGTTTATATCTGGTTTATATCTGGTTTATATCTGTTTATAACTGGTTTATATCTGTTTATAACTGGTTATATCTGTTTATATCTGGTTTATATCTGGTTTATATCTGGTTTATATCTGGTTTATATCTGTTTATAACTGGTTTATATCTGTTTATATCTGTTTATAACTGGTTTATATCTGTTTATATCTGTTTATAACTGGTTTATATCTGTTTATAACTGGTTTATATCTGGTTTATATCTGGTTTATATCTGTTTATATCTGGTTTATTATATCTGGTTTAT
>NW_026282667.1:127500-137500 GCF_023373465.1 Oncorhynchus keta
ACTCAGACACATACTGTAACATGGACTCAGACACATACTGTAACATGGACTCAGACACATACTGTAACATGGACTCAGACACATACTGTAACATGGACTCAGACACATACTGTAACATGGACTCAGACACATACTGTAACATGGACTCAGACACATACTGTAACATGGACTCAGACACATACTGTAACATGGACTCAGACACATACTGTAACATGGACTCAGACACATACTGTAACATGGACTCAGACACATACTGTAACATGGACTCAGACACATACTGCATGTTATTGTTATTCGTCATTTCCTGTCTATTTATTTCTCGTCACTATTTCTACTTTGTATCTTTATCTCTGCGTTGTTGGAAAAGGACCCGTAAGTAAGACTTCTCACTGTTAGTCTACTGTTCTTTACCAAACATGTGATCGATGACGTTTGATTTGAATTTGTGTGTGTGTTACAGAGCTTCAGGAGAGATCTGAGGGCCAAGGGCCCGGTGGTTAACGGGGCTCTGGACCAGGTTCAGATCTTCCTGTCTGAGCTGCCTGCTGAGAGGGAGCCTCAGCCTGTCCAGAGAGGTGAGTGGGACACACTGTTAGCCCGCTGAACTAAAGCCTAGGTATTAATTCATGGACTTAACGCGAGTCTAAAGAAAGGTTGCTCATCACACACTGGTAAACACCAACAGATACACTCATCCTGCCCACGGACACCAACACTCATTGTTACCTACTTATAATACACATGCGTATGAACATTACTGCTGATGTAACTGACCAGATACAGTGCAGAGAGAACCTGTTTCCCCCGGTCTAATTCTCCCTACTTTTGCTTTTTTTAATACTGAATGTTATTAGATCTTCAACCAAAGCCTAATATTAGATAAAGGGAACCTGAGTGAACAAATAACACCACGATTAATTAATTTCTTTCACAAACAATTTTATGCAACACCTAATGCCCCCTGTGTGTGAAAAAGTAATTGCCCCTTTACACTCAATAACTGGTTGTGCCACCTTTAGCTGCCATGACTCCAACTAAACACTTCCTGTAGTTGTCGATCCGTCTCACACGTCGCTGTGGGGAGGCTTTGCTGCCTCAGGACCTAGACTACTTGCCTTAGTAGAAGGGACCGTGAATTCTGCTCTGTATCAGAGAATTGTACAGGAGAACGTCAGGCCAACCGTCTGTGAGCTGGAGCTGAACCACAGCTGGGTCATGCAGAAAGACAATGATCCAAAACACACAATCAAGTCTACATGAAAATGACTTTAAAAAAACAACCCATTTGAAATTTTGGAAAGGCCTAGTCAAAGTACAGACCTAATCCCAATAGAGATGTTGTGGCAGGACTTGAAATGAGCTGTTCACGCTTGTAAACCCACACATGTAGCTGAGTTACAGCAGTTCTGCATGCAAGAGTGGGTCAAAATTCCTCCACAGCGATGTGTGAGACTGATCAACAACTACAGGAAGTGTTTGGTTGGAGTCATTGCAGCTAAATGTGGTACAACCAGTTACTGAGTGTAAAGGGGCAATTACCTTTTCACACACAGGGGAATTGGGTGTTTTTTGTTATTTGTTCACACAGGTTCCCTTTATTTAATATCAGTTTTTGGTTGAAGATCTGATAACATTCAGTATCAAAAATGTGCAAAAATAGAGAAAATCAGAGATGAGGTCAATACTTTTTCACAGCAGTGTCCCAGCTGACTGACATGTTTCCCTGAGTGGGCAGAACTCTACTAACCATCATCTGATTAGGACTAAGTTCATAACATCAGCTGACTGACATGTTTCCCTGAGTGGGCAGATCTCTACTAACCATCATCTGATTATGACTAAGTTCATAACATCAGCTGACTGACATGTTTCCCTGAGTGGGCAGAACTCTACTAACCATCATCTGATTAGGACTAAGTTCATAACATCAGCTGACTGAGATGTTTCCCTGAGTGGGCAGAACTCTACTAACCATCATCTGATTAGGACTAAGTTCATAACATCAGCTGACTGAGATGTTTCCCTGAGTGGGCAGACTCTACTAACCATCATCTGATTAGGACTAAGTTCATAACATCAGCTGACTGACATGTTTCCCTGAGTGGGCAGATCTCTACTAACCATCATCTGATTAGGACTAAGTTCATAACATCAGCTGACTGACATGTTTCCCTGAGTGGGCAGAACTCTACTAACCATCATCTGATTAGGACTAAGTTCATAACATCAGCTGACTGACATGTTTCCCTGAGTGGGCAGAACTCTACTAACCATCATCTGATTATGACTAAGTTCATAACATCAGCTGACTGACATGTTTCCCTGAGTGGGCAGAACTCTACTAACCATCATCTGATTAGGACTAAGTTCATAACATCAGCTGACTGACATGTTTCCCTGAGTGGGCAGAACTCTACTAACCATCATCTGATTATGACTAAGTTCATAACATCAGCTGACTGACATGTTTCCCTGAGTGGGCAGAACTCTACTAACCATCATCTGATTATGACTAAGTTCATAACATCAGCTGACTGACATGTTTCCCTGAGTGGGCAGATCTCTACTAACCATCATCTGATTAGGACTAAGTTCATAACATCAGCTGACTGACATGTTTCCCTGAGTGGGCAGAACTCTACTAACCATCATCTGATTATGACTAAGTTCATAACATCAGCTGACTTGACAGCCAGTTCAGGCTCTGTGATTGGCTCACGGGGTTCTGTTTATAAAACAGAGGAACAGTAAGCCCAGGAGTTTTATTCCACTACTATTTTGGTGGTCTAAGATCAGCATTTTCCAATAAAAGGTGTAGAAATGAGAAGACGCCATGCCCTGCTGTTTCAGTTCCTTACTAAACAGCCTGCTCCCGTTGTTCCCAAACATGCTGAGTGTGACCTCTTTGCCATAGCAACTGCCTGGCAACCCGTAGTGAGGGAAACTCTTGAACTCTTGCTGCTATTCAATTCAATGGGCTCCAATGTGTTTTCCTCAGGTGTGGGATTATTTTTGCTAAACCATCTAAGTGATGTTTGAGCCTATATGTGATGAGGTTGGAAAGGATTTAGGGCTGATCAAGAAAATTAAACAACCAAATCACTTTCAAAAAGTAATAATCCAGAGTTTGAATTTCAATTTTATAAGTAGTTTATAATCTTAGTATAAATTAGGATTGTTGTGTCAGGTCATTATACAATCCGATAACTCCTTAATATCTATCAAACCTGATCCTTCCCAGAGGGGACCCAAAATGAATCAAACCATTTCTTTCTGTCTGGTCAGACATCAGTCCAGAGGAGCGTGCCCAGAACGTGGGGCGTGTCCTGCGAAAGGAAGCAGAGGATGTGGCGTCTGGGTGGGAGGGGCTTAACGAGGAGGCCGCTGATTGGCAGAGGAGGCTGGAGCTGGCTCTGGATAGGCTGTTGGAGCTTCAGAAGGCCCAGGACCAGCTGGAGCTGAGGCTGAGCCAGGCTGAGATGGTGAAGGAGGCCTGGGAGCCTGTAGGAGACCTGCTCATAGACTCACTACCTGAACACATCGACAGGGTCAAGGTGAGACACACACAAACACATGCACCCTAATTTAACAGATAGAGAGAGTCAAGGTGAGAGACACACAAACACATGCACCCTAATTTAACAGATAGAGAGAGTCAAGGTGAGAGACACACAAACACATGCACCCTAATTTAACAGATCGAGGTCAAATGTACACATCTCTCCAGCTGATGTCTTAGTGACCACTAGTCTTCCTGAGGTCAAATGAACACATCTCTCCAGCTGATGTCTTAGTGACCACTAGTCTTCCTGAGGTCAAATGAACACATCTCTCCAGCTGATGTCTTAGTGACCACTAGTCTTCCTGAGGTCAAATGAACACATCTCTCCAGCTGATGTCTTAGTGACCACTAGTCTTCCTGAGGTCAAATGAACACATCTCTCCAGCTGATGTCTTAGTGACCACTAGTCTTCCTGAGGTCAAATGAACACATCTCTCCAGCTGATGTCTTAGTGACCACTAGTCTTCCTGAGGTCAAATGAACACATCTCTCCAGCTGATGTCTTAGTGACCACTAGTCTTCCTGAGGTCAAATGAACACATCTCTCCAGCTGATGTCTTAGTGACCACTAGTCTTCCTGAGGTCAAATGAACACATCTCTCCAGCTGATGTCTTAGTGACCACTAGTCTTCCTGAGGTCAAATGAACACATCTCTCCAGCTGATGAAAGTGTATAGGGGGTACCGTGTGTGTTCTCTAGGGAGTGTATGAAGGTACAGTAATTGGTCCACCAATCCATCTTCAATGTGTGTGTGTGTGTGTGTGTGTGTGTGTGTGTGTGTGTGTGTGTGTGTGTGTGTGTGTGTGTGTGTGTGTGTGTGTGTGTGTGTGTGTGTGTGTGTGTGTGTGTGTGTGTGTGTGTGTGTGTGTGTGTGTGTGTGTGTGTGTGTGTGTGTGTGTGTGTGTGTGTGTGTGTTCGTGTGTTGTGTGTTCGCTGCAGGCGTTCCAGGCAGAGATAGCTCCTATCAAAGACGATGTGAGTCACGTCAACAACCTGGCCTCTACCTTCGGCCCTCCTGACCTCGTCCTCTCACGACCCAACCTGGACAGACTGGATGATCTCAACACACGCTGGAGGATGCTACAGGTAAACACACACAGTTCTCTATGAAACACCCTGACCTCATTCAAAATGACCTCGAGGAGCGTCCGTCCCATCGTCAGATTGTCAGGTTGTCCTGAGTCTAACACAGAGACAGTGAGGTCAGGTTGTCCTGAGTCTAACACAGAGACAGTGAGGTCAGGTTGTCCTGAGTCTAACACAGAGACAGTGAGGTCAGGTTGTCCTGAGTCTAACAAAGAGACAGTGAGGTCAGGTTGTCCTGAGTCTAACACAGAGACAGTGAGGTCAGGTTGCCCTGTGTCTAACACAGACACAGTGAGGTCAGGTTGTCCTGAGTCTAACACAGACACAGTGAGGTCAGGTTGTCCTGAGTCTAACACAGACACAGTGAGGTCAGGTTGTCCTGAGTCTAACACAGAGACAGTGAGGTCAGGTTGTCCTGAGTCTAACACAGAGACAGTGAGGTCAGGTTGCCCTGTGTCTAACACAGAGACAGTGAGGTCAGGTTGTCCTGAGTCTAACACAGAGACAGTGAGGTCAGGTTGTCCTGAGTCTAACACAGAGACAGTGAGGTCAGGTTGTCCTGAGTCTAACACAGAGACAGTGAGGTCAGGTTGCCCTGTGTCTAACACAGAGACAGTGAGGTCAGGTTGTCCTGAGTCTAACACAGACACAGTGAGGTCAGGTTGTCCTGAGTCTAACACAGAGACAGTGAGGTCAGGTTGTCCTGAGTCTAACACAGAGACAGTGAGGTCAGGTTGTCCTGAGTCTAACACAGACACAGTGAGGTCAGGTTGCCCTGAGTCTAACACAGACACAGTGAGGTCAGGTTGTCCTGAGTCTAACACAGAGACAGTGAGGTCAGGTTGTCCTGAGTCTAACACAGAGACAGTGAGGTCAGGTTGTCCTGAGTCTAACACAGACACAGTGAGGTCAGGTTGTCCTGAGTCTAACACAGAGACAGTGAGGTCAGGTTGCCCTGAGTCTAACACAGACACAGTGAGGTCAGGTTGTCCTGAGTCTAACACAGAGACAGTGAGGTCAGGTTGTCCTGAGTCTAACACAGAGACAGTGAGGTCAGGTTGTCCTGAGTCTAACACAGAGACAGTGAGGTCAGGTTGTCCTGAGTCTAACACAGAGACAGTGAGGTCAGGTTGTCCTGAGTCTAACACAGAGACAGTGAGGTCAGGTTGTCCTGAGTCTAACACAGAGACAGTGAGGTCAGGTTGTCCTGAGTCTAACACAGAGACAGTGAGGTCAGGTTGTCCTGAGTCTAACACAGACACAGTGAGGTCAGGTTGTCCTGAGTCTAACACAGACACAGTGAGGTCAGGTTGCCCTGAGTCTAACACAGACACAGTGAGGTCAGGTTGTCCTGAGTCTAACACAGAGACAGTGAGGTCAGGTTGTCCTGAGTCTAACACAGAGACAGTGAGGTCAGGTTGTCCTGAGTCTAACACAGACACAGTGAGGTCAGGTTGTCCTGAGTCTAACACAGAGACAGTGAGGTCAGGTTGCCCTGAGTCTAACACAGACACAGTGAGGTCAGGTTGTCCTGAGTCTAACACAGAGACAGTGAGGTCAGGTTGTCCTGAGTCTAACACAGAGACAGTGAGGTCAGGTTGTCCTGAGTCTAACACAGAGACAGTGAGGTCAGGTTGTCCTGAGTCTAACACAGACACAGTGAGGTCAGGTTGTCCTGAGTCTAACACAGAGACAGTGAGGTCAGGTTGTCCTGAGTCTAACACAGAGACAGTGAGGTCAGGTTGTCCTGAGTCTAACACAGAGACAGTGAGGTCAGGTTGTCCTGAATCTAACACAGAGACAGTGAGGTCAGGTTGTCCTGAATCTAACACAGAGACAGTGAGGTCAGGTTGTCCTGAATCTAACACAGAGACAGTGAGGTCAGGTTGCCCTGTGTCTAACACAGAGACAGTGAGGTCAGGTTGTCCTGAGTCTAACACAGAGACAGTGAGGTCAGGTTGTCCTGAGTCTAACACAGAGACAGTGAGGTCAGGTTGTCCTGTGTCTAACACAGAGACAGTGAGGTCAGGTTGCCCTGTGTCTAACACAGAGACAGTGAGGCCCCTCTATCCCTCCCTCCCTGAGACCCCTCTATCCCTCCCTCCCTCCCTGAGACCCCTCTATGCCTCCCTCCCTGAGACCCCTCTATCCCTCCCTCCCTGAGACCCCTCTATCCCTCCCTCCCTCCCTGAGACCCCTCTATCCCTCCCTCCCTGAGACCCCTCTATCCCTCCCTCCCTGAGACCCCTCTATCCCTCCCTCCCTCCCTGAGACCCCTCTATCCCTGCCTCCCTCCCTCCCTGAGACCCCTCTATCCCTCCCTCCCTGAGACCCCTCTATCCCTCCCTCCCTCCCTGAGACCCCTCTCTCCCTCATTCTCTCCCTCCCTGCCTCTGTATTGTGTGTGTGTGTGTGTGTGTGTGTGTGTGTGTGTGTGTGTGTGTGTGTGTGTGTGTGTGTGTGTGTGTGTGTGTGTGTGTGTGTGTGTGTGTGTGTGTGTGTGTGTGTGTGTGTGTGTGAGAGCTGCCATATGGTCCTGTCTCCAGGTGTCCATCTCCTTCACACTCCTCTTTATCGCTCCTTCATTCTCTCCCTCTTCCACTCTGCATCCCTCTCTCCCCTGCTTTCATCTCAGGCAGGGAGGGATAGAGGGGTCTCAGGGAGGGAGAGAGGGATGCAGAGTGAAAGAGGGAGAGAATGAAGGAGAGATAAAGAGGAGTGTGAAGGAGATGGACACCTGGAGACAGGACCATATGGCAGCTCTCACACAGCGTCTCTCACACACACACACACACACACACACACACACACACACACACACACACACACACACACACACACACACACACACACACACACACACACACACACACACACACACACACACACACACACACACACACACACACACACGCCAGCTGTTCATACTGACACCCATCATGTCTACTGAAGGAAGTTGAGGTGACTGGAACCTCACTGACACCATAGCAACAACGCTGTTAGTTTGTCCCACTCTGTTGCCGAGGACAACAAGCCTTTTTACCTAACTGCCCCCTCTTTATGCACTGAAAGGGTCACACACACACATCACACACACACACACACACACACACACACACACACACACACACACACACACACACACACACACACACACACACACACACACACACACACACACACACACACACACACACACACACACACACACACACACACACACACACACACACACACACACACACACACACACACACACACACACAGACAGATCAAGTGTCTGAAAGAAAGGGGTTGATTGGGCTGGGTGCTGCGGTACAGATGCCATTCATAATTACTGCTGCAAAACAATCTTAAACAATTTTGACCCCCCCCATCATCACCAGGTTTCCATGGGAACGTGTAAAAAGTCAGGGGGTGGAATGGCGGTGGATGAGTTGGGGGATGTGTCTGAGGTAACGGTTCTGTTTCAGCAGGACTCATCACATATCACTCCTCCATCAGACTCCATTACAACACTGCTATGGCTGTATCTGTATTGGCCCAAACATCTCACAGGCTACCACAGTCCATCTCACACCATCACACACACACACCATCACACACACACACCATCACACACACCACACACACACACACACACACACCATCACACACACACACCATCACACACACACACCATCACACACACACACCATCACACACACACACATCACACACACACCATCACACACACCATCACACACACACACACACACACACATCACACACACACACCATCACACACACCATCACACACACCATCACACACACCATCACACACACACACCATCACACACACACACCATCACACACACCATCACACACACCATCACACACACACACACCATCACACACACCATCACACACACACACCATCACACACACACACACACCATCACACACACCATCACACACACCATCACACACACCACCACACACACACCATCACACACACACACCATCACACACACCATCACACACACACACCATCACACACACCATCACACACCATCACACACACCATCACACACACACACCATCACACACACCATCACACACAATCACACACACACACACACACACACACACACACACACACACACACACACACACACACACACACACACACACACACACACACACACACACACACACACACACACACACTCATGCACACATATGCACACACACACAAACACATGTGCACACACAAAAAAACAACACTTGCCTCATACCATAATGTACTTTACCACCAAACATAAGTGCAAATGCGTACCCAGTACAACACTGTTATAAACACACAGTCTGCCTATGGTGTCAAACATATGTGTCATATTTCTTTGTGATAGAATCAGTCCGCTGAGCCTCCCCATCTCATCCATAGACATGGTCAGTGTGGTCTGTGCAGAGAGCAGAGTACATTACAGTCAGCCAGCGTTCGCTGCACCATAGCTAAAGCCCAGTCACAGTGCTCTGCTCTTAGATAACACACATGCTTAGTCACAGTCAGCGTCACTGCTTCTCCATGACCACAATATGACATTATACCACACAGCTTTGATCTCTGTCCTCTCGCTCAACAGCTTTTATCATGTACTGTACACTCTTAGAAAACAGGTTCCAAAGGGGTTCTTCGGCTGTCCCGTAGGAGAACCCTTTTTGGTTCCAGGTAGAACCCTTTTGGGTTCCATGTAAAAACCGTCTGTAGAAAGGGTTCTACATGGAACCCAAAAGGATTATATCTGGAACCAAGAGAGCAATCAAAAAAGGTTATTTTAAGGGTATTCCTATGGGGTCAGCCCGAAGAACCCTTTTAGGCCCTAGAAAGCACATTTATTTCTAGGAGTGTACTGTGTTTCTGTCTGTCCTCTCTCATATCTCTCTCCTCTACCCAGCTCTGTTCTCCTCTTTCTGATTATACCTGTTCTTGTTCCCTGTGGCATAATGAAACACTCTCTTTTACTCCCCAATATCTTATATCTCTCTTCCCAATCTCTTCTCCTATCTCTCTCCCCAATCTCTTCTCCTATCTCTCTCCCCAATCTCTTCTCCTATCTCTCTCCCCAATCTCTTCTCCTATTTCTCTCCCCAATCTCTTCTCCTATCTCTCTCCCCAATCTCTTCTCCTCTCTCTCCCCAATCTCTTCTCCTATCGCTCTCCCCAATCTCTTCTCCTATCTCTCTCCCCAATCTCTTCTCCTCTCTCTCCCCAATCTCCTCTCCTATCTCTCTTCCCAATCTCTTCTCCTATCTCTCTTCCCAATCTCTTCTCCTATCTCTCTCCCCAATCTCTTCTCCTATCTCTCTTC
>NW_026282667.1:142500-170000 GCF_023373465.1 Oncorhynchus keta
CTTGCCATAGATGTAATAATATACCGTACACACACACACAACATACACACACACACACACACACACACACACACACACACACACACACACACACACACACACACACACACACACACACACACACACACACACACACACACACACACACACACACACACACACACACACACACACACACACACACACACACACACACACACACACACACACACACACACACACACACACACACACACACACACACACACACACACACACACACCTCAGTAGATGAGCCGTAGTTGTGGAAATGAGATTTAGAGATGAACCGATTTAGTAGCATAGTAATGAAAGGATAATAACATGGGAATAGCAGAGATCTGGGGAGGTGAGAGAGCTTTTCTTTCCCAGTTAAATGAAAGAACATTCTGGTAGACTACAATATCTACTTTATAAACTCTGGATTAAAATCCTTGCACTGAAGACACGCCCTCTCTCCTCAATCCCCAAAAAATCAAATGAAAATATCTCCCTCTCTCAGCTGAGCAGGAGAGAGCTCCTTATTGAATAGGATGGGGAAGGGAGAATCATAGCTCCGCCTAGTCTGGCCAGCACAGCGGAGAAGCCAGCCTCTGTGAACTGCTTGCGGAACGGAACACGGCTCGATCGGACGTTTTCTCCCACAGAGGACGGTTCGAGGATTGCCATCACTGTTCGGAATCCGCCGTGTTTGGGGCTTTTCTAAATAACACTTGGATCTGCGATTAAAACGGCAAGAGATGAGGGAGCAGCTACGAAAGTAAGTGGGCAATGCATCTACCGAATGAATCCAGTATGGTAGATTCGGCTACTGCCTGTGTGCTGCCTGCGACAATGTGCTGGCGTGCCTAGCAAGCAGTGTACAGAGGACGCAGTGGGAAGGAGGCAGAGACAGGCTGCTTGGGTAGTGTTCACCACACAGAGGCAGAGTAAGCAGAACGAGCCAGCAGATGTGGTGGTGTTATCTAAAGCAAAGCTAGCCAAACCCAGCAGGTGTTCGGGGGGACAGGATCCGGGGTGTTTATGGCCCTCTCGCCGGCATATCGACATGATTGTCCCGAATTCCTTCGATAATGGAGGTTTTGGAGGATAATTCGTCATGCAGCTTGCTTTTCAACGTTTTATTTAATTATTTCCTATCATTATTTATTATCTGTGTGCGTTAACGGTTTTATATCATAGAATATCTCCCTGTCTTCTTCTCGCCACAGTCACTGCGTCCGTCGAGCATTCCTTCACACACACAGAGGGTAAATATCACCTTGGTGTGATAGCAAGGCTGATTTCACTCTGATTGTTTCTGCTATTTTAGTGCAATTGTGCGCGCGGTATATTTGCCTATGTTTGGTGTTGTCAACCCGAGATGGGCCGTTCATTGTTTGCAGACGGCCTTATAAAAAGGTGCTGAGCTGAGCAGCGGTCAACATTTCCAATTGGTACTCAATCACGAGGGTAGTCTCTCTCTGGGCAATGAATGAAGAACGGATGTTCACTGTTATAATCACACAAATAAATGCATTACATTTATATGCACTGTTTATACCGTTGATAAAACATATGATTGTAGTCGTGAAATGTGTGCGAGGAATCGGGGGCGGGTGCAGATTTTTGGACAGAAATGTGACTGCAGGTTTTGTGCGTGTAATGTGTGTGTGTGTGGGCGTGCGTGACAAAATACAGCTCGAGCGTGAGATCCAAAACGCATCTTGCTTTTCTCTGCCTTTCTTTTCGTTCACCTCGACCTGGAAGAGTGTGATGTGCCTAGGCACGTTCGGGTATTCTCTGTCGTTTGTGTGTGTGTGTATATAAGGATCATATATCAATGAGTGTGTGGATTGTGGAGGTTTATAATTCACATAAAGTGTGTGTGTGTGTTTGTGTGTGTGTGTGTGTGTGTGTGTGTGTGTGTGTGTGTGTGTATAAGGATCATATATCAATTCACATAAAGTGTTTGAGCTACAATATATAACTTCTTGTCATTAGTAAGATACTTTCATTGCTGTGGGCTATTTATAATACAGTATCTGACAACATGTATTTATAATACAGTGTATGACAGCATGTATTTATCATACAGTATCTGACAGCATGTACAGTGTATGACAGCATGTATTTATAATACAGTGTATGACAGCATGTATTTATAATACAGTGTATGACAGCATGTATTTATAATAC
The DNA here is from genome assembly GCF_023373465.1 of Oncorhynchus keta. Taxonomy (NCBI): domain Eukaryota; kingdom Metazoa; phylum Chordata; class Actinopteri; order Salmoniformes; family Salmonidae; genus Oncorhynchus; species Oncorhynchus keta. The sequence continues at coordinate 144,697 of NW_026282667.1, forward strand.
AGTGTATGACAGCATGTACAGTGTATGACAGCATAAATTTATAAACAGTGTATGACAGCATGTATTTATAATACAGTGTATGACAGCATGTACAGTGTATGACAGCATGTATTTATAAACAGTGTATGACAGCATGTATTTATAATACAGTGTATGACAGCATGTACAGTGCATGACAGCATGTATTTATAATACAGTGTATGACAGCATGTATTTATAATACAGTGTATGACAGCATGTATTTATAATACAGTGTCATGACAGCATGTATTTATAATACAGTGTATGACAGCATGTATTTATAATACAGTGTATGACAGCATGTATTTATAATACAGTGTATGACAGCATGTACAGTGTATGACAGCATGTATTTATAATACAGTGTATGACAGCATGTATTTATAATACAGTGTATGACAGCATGTATTTATAATACAGTGTATGACAGCATGTACAGTGTATGACAGCATGTATTTATAATACAGTGTATGACAGCATGTATTTATAATACAGTGTATGACAGCATGTATTTATAATACAGTGTATGACAGCATGTATTTATAATACAGTGTATGACAGCATGTACAGTGTATGACAGCATGTATTTATAATACAGTGTATGACAGCATGTACAGTGTATGACAGCATGTATTTATAATACAGTGTATGACAGCATGTACAGTGTATGACAGCATGTATTTATAATACAGTGTATGACAGCATGTATTTATAATACAGTGTATGGCAGCATGTATTTATAATACAGTGTATGACAGCATGTATTTATAATACAGTGTATGACAGCATGTATTTATAATACAGTGTATGACCGCATGTATTTATAATACAGTGTCTGACAGCATGTATTTATAATACAGTGTATGACAGCATGTATTTATAATACAGTGTATGACCGCATGTATTTATAATACAGTGTATGACAGCATGTATTGGGGTTAAAGATTAGCTATTTTATTAATGCAAGAACCATGCACACTTCATATTTCACATTTATTGGAAAAATGAAACCTTCTATTATCAATTATTGAGATTCCAAGTGAGTCATTCAAACATTTCTTCAAACTTGTGACAGCGTCTTCACACGTGTGTGTGTAGTCAAGGGTAGGTAGGATAGTACATCAATTTATCCCACTGTTATAACATCATTCTTACTTGAACACATTTTGAGGGTGTGGTCTCTCACATGTCTGTGGACATGGGTGTGGTCTCTCACATGTCTGTGGACATGGATGTGGTCTCTCACATGTCTGTGGACATGGATGTGGTCTCTCACATGTCTGTGGACATGGATGTGGTCTCTCACATGTCTGTGGACATGGATGTGGTCTCTCACATGTCTGTGGACATGGATGTGGTCTCTCACATGTCTGTGGACATGGGTGTGGTCTCTCACATGGATGTGGTCTCTCACATGTCTGTGGACATGGGTGTGGTCTCTCACATGGATGTGGTCTCTCACATGTCTGTGGACATGGGTGTGGTCTCTCACATGGATGTGGTCTCTCACATGTCTGTGGACATGGGTGTGGTCTCTCACATGGATGTGGTCTCTCACATGGATGTGGTCTCACATGGATGTGGTCTCACATGGGTGTGGTCTCTCACATGGGTGTGGTCTCACATGGGTGTGGTCTCTCACATGGGTGTGGTCTCTCACATGGATGTGGTCTCACATGGGTGTGGTCTCTCACATGGGTGTGGTCTCACATGGGTGTGGTCTCACATGGGTGTGGTCTCACATGGGTGTGGTCTCTCACATGGGTGTGGTCTCTCACATGGGTGTGGTCTCACATGGGTGTGGTCTCTCACATGGATGTGGTCTCACATGGGTGTGGTCTCTCATGGGTGTGGTCTCACACATGGGTGTGGTCTCACATGGGTGTGGTCTCACATGGGTGTGGTCTCCGGCTGGTGGAGCTGACTGCGAGGATGACATTTAGTTTATTTTACACACTCACTTTAAAATGACATGGTCAATTGGTTATTGCATATAAATGACTCAATAAGGATTTATTTTCCTTTGTGATTCTTTAAAACAAGCTCTACTTTGTTTCCCTAAAGGCTGTTTGATCACACTAGACAAGAGGAAGGTGGTCCTGTGGTCCTATAGTCGTAGGAAGTTGGGGTGCTGAGGGGGTTGTAGAACCCCCTGGTAAATCACTATTTATTAAATAGAAATTCTATTTTTATAATTTCACCAAATTATTGCACCAGGCCTTTATTACTCCAGTACAGTGGAGAAAAATCCCCCACCCCTCCCGCCATGGCAAAACATCTTCCCGCGGCCATGCTAGTAGTTACCTCTCAGTCTCCCTTCATACTGCATTATTACCAGGTAAATGCTGCTTCACCCCACAGTGACACACTTCAGGTGTGGTTGCACCTGCAAGTACCCAAAACAAAAAGCCTTGGAAAGGTTACATCTGTGGTTCCCAACCTTTTTCAGTTACTGTTCCACCAACTGAATTCTGCTCTGCCTGGAGTACACCTGGAGTACCCCCTCATGTGCATTTTACCAGTAGGCCTATGGTCTCACGAGTCATCTCAAGTAGCCTGTGTGGAAAGGCTTAGTACCGTCAAGAGTCCTGGTACCCCCAAGAGTCCTGGTACCCCCAAGAGTCCTGGTACCCCCAAGAGTCCTAGTACCCCCAAGAGTCCTGGTACCCCCAAGAGTCCTGGTACCCCCAAGAGTCCTAGTACCCCCAAGAGTCCTGGTACCCCAAGAGTCCTGGTACCCCCAAGAGTCCTAGTACCCCCAAGAGTCCTGGTACCCCCAAGAGTCCTAGTACCCCCAAGAGTCCTGGTACCCCAAGAGTCCTGGTACCCCCAAGAGTCCTAGTACCCCCAAGAGTCCTGGTACCCCCAAGAGTCCTGGTACCCCCAAGAGTCCTAGTACCCCGGTTGGAAACCACTTGGTTACATGATGATCTTGACACACTCCAAAAAGCAGCGGTCTAATGCATCTCAGTGCTAACAGCGTCACTACAGACACCCTGGTTCGAATCCAAGCTGTATCACAACCGGCCGTGATTGAGAGTCCCATAGGGCGGCGCACAATTGGCCCAGCACATCGTCCGGGTTTGGCCGGTGTAGGCCGTCATTGTAAATAAGAATTTGTTCTTAACTGACTTGCCTAGTTAAATAAAATAAAAAATATGTTACATGATGATCTTGGATTGAGCTAAAAGAAGCTCTGGATAGTTGACAGGAGTTTCACCTCAGCAGTAGCAGCAGCAGATCCAATATGTCCGCTTCAGTACAATATTTACATGATGACATACAGAAGAAGACCTACTGGATTACAGCAGACAGGAGACCTACTGGATTACAGCAGACAGGAGACCTACTGGATTACAGCAGACAGGATACCTACTGGATTACAGCAGATAGGAGACCTACTGGATTACAGCAGACAGGAGACCTACTGGGTTACAGCGGGCAGACAGGAGACCTACTGGGTTACAGCGGGCAGACAGGAGGCCTACTGGGTTACAGCGGGCAGACAGGAGACCTACTGGATTACAGGCAGACAGGAGGCCTACTGGTTACAGCGGGCAGACAGGAGGCCTACTGGATTACAGTGGGCAGACAGGAGGCCTACTGGGTTACAGCGAGGAGACAGGAGGCCTACTGGGTTACAGATGGCAGACAGGAGGCCTACTGGATTACAGATGGCAGACAGGAGGCCTACTGGATTACAGCGGGCAGACAGGAGACCACTGGGTTACAGTAGGCAGACAGGAGGCCTACTGTATTACAGTGGGCAGACAGGAGGCCTACTGGGTTACAGTGGGCAGACAGGAGGCCTACTGGGTTACAGCGAGCAGACAGGAGGCCTACTGGGTTACAGGGAGCAGACAGGAGACCTACTGGATTACAGATGGCAGACAGGAGGCCTACTGGATTACAGTGGGCAGACAGGAGGCCTACTGGGTTACAGCGAGGAGACAGGAGGCCTACTGGGTTACAGATGGCAGACAGGAGGCCTACTGGATTACAGATGGCAGACAGGAGGCCTACTGGATTACAGCGGGCAGACAGGAGACCTACTGGGTTACAGTGGGCAGACAGGAGGCCTACTGGGTTACAGCGAGCAGACAGGAGGCCTACTGGGTTACAGTGGGCAGACAGGAGGCCTACTGGGTTACAGCGAGCAGACAGGAGGCCTACTGGATTACAGTGGGCAGACAGGAGGCCTACTGGGTTACAGCGGGCAGACAGGAGGCCTACTGGGTTACAGCGGGCAGACAGGAGACCTACTGGGTTACAGCGGGCAGACAGGAGGCCTACTGGGTTACAGCGAGCAGACAGGAGGCCTATTGGATTACAGTGGGCAGACAGGAGGCCTACTGGGTTACAGCGGGCAGACAGGAGACCTACTGGGTTACAGCGGGCAGACAGGAGACCTACTGGGTTACAGCGGGCAGACAGGAATGCCTACTGGGTTACAGCGAGCAGACAGGAGGCCTACTGGATTACAGCGAGCAGACAGGAGGCCTACTGGATTACAGCGAGCAGACAGGAGGCCTACTGGATTACAGCGAGCAGACAGGAGGCCTACTGGATTACAGCGAGCAGACAGGAGGCCTACTGGATTACAGCGAGCAGACAGGAGGCCTACTGGATTACAGCGAGCAGACAGGAGGCCTACTGGATTACAGCGAGCAGACAGGAGGCCTACTGGATTACAGCGAGCAGACAGGAGGCCTACTGGATTACAGCGAGCAGACAGGAGGCCTACTGGATTACAGACAGGAGGCCTAGATTACAGCAGCAGACAGGAGGCCTCTTTACAGCTAGCAGACAGGAGGTCTACTGGGTTACATCGAGCGGACAGGAGACCTATGGGTTACAGCGAGCAGACAGGAGGCCTACTGGTCACAGAAAGCAGACAGGCAGGTCTTTCTAGTAAAAGAGGTTGACATCTCAATGAGACACAGCTCTGGTCACAGTGCAGCATGAGTAATGAACACAGCTCTACACACACACACACACACACACACACACACACACACACACACACACACACACACACACACACACACACACACACACACACACACACACACACACACACACACACACACACACACACTCTAGTCTCACAGTAGCTACAGTTTGCATGGCAGGTTTATTAGGATCATTACACTGCTGTTATTTTAGAGTTAGACTAGACATAACAGCTGGTTAACTGTTATTTTAGAGTTAGACTAGACATAACAGCTGGTTAACTGTTATTTTAGAGTTAGACTAGACATAACAGCTGGTTAACTGTTATTTTAGAGTTAGACTAGACATAACAGCTGGTTAACTGTTATTTTAGAGTTAGACTAGACATAACAGCTGGTTAACTGTTATTTTAGAGTTAGACTAGACATAACAGCTGGTTAACTGTTATTTTAGAGTTAGACTAGACATAACAGCTAGTTAACTGGTATTTTAGAGTTAGACTAGACATAACAGCTAGTTAACTGGTATTTTAGAGTTAGACTAGACATAACAGCTGGTCATGTGTTCTCACATCTGTCTTGGTGTAAGGTGGTCCTCAAAACAGGTTTGGGGTCAAAGGAGCCACTTAAGCAATAAGGCATCTCGGGGGTTTGTGGTATATGGCCAATATACCACGGCTAAGGGCTATTCTTCGGCACAACACATTGCAGAGTGCCTGGACACAGCCCTTAGCCGTGGTACATTGCCCATCGCGGTGTGTCTGTTCACACTGCTATGCTTTATCTTGGCCAGGTCGCAGTTGCAAATGAGAACTTGTTCACAACTAGCCTACCTGGTTAAACAAAGGTGAAATAAAAAATAAAATAAAACAAATATACCACAAACCCCCGAGGTGCCTTATTGATATTATAAACTGGTTACCAATGTAATTAGAGCAGTAAAAATAAATGTTTTGTCATACCCGTGGTATACGGTCTGATATACCACGGCTGTCAGACAATCAGCATTCAGGCCTGGAACCAGCCAGGTTATAATTTAGAACATAGCCTATAGGCTACACTAGTCTAGAGTATTAGTAGAGTACTAGTGCAACGTGAACACTCCATCTACAGTATAGTCACTATGGAAACCATTCAGTCATTCACTCTGGCCTCGACTGAACGTCTTTTAATAACAATGACATGAATAAACATAGAATTGATAGAATGTTTAAAAATAGAATTGGTGAGAGGATCAGTCTCTTCCTGGAAATGCCTGCTGGGATTAATCTCCACTTCATAGTGATGTAAATGACTAGTACTGGTGTGTTACATATTTCTATACAGGATGTACATGTATCGTGTAGACTACAAGGCCTGCCTTGTGGAAGATGTCTTTCCACCTCTATGTGACAACCTGGTTACAAGGGGGAAAAATTGGCAAGTATCATTTTATAGAAGGCGTGGCTATGACATCATGCATATACACTGAGACACACCTTCAAGTAAAGGATGGTGTTCCGTTACTTAGCCTAAATGCTTGTGAGATAACACCATTATATAGCCAGGGTGTGCCAGCAGAAGATTTTGTTACATGCACAACCAGGTTAATCAACATACTATGGAAGGGCCTCCCAGTGGCGCAGGGGTCTAAGGTGTCACTACAGATCCGGGGATCTCGGGCTGTGGCATTCTGCGTCACTACAGATCCGGGTTCGATCTCGGGCTGTGTCGCAGCGGTCTAAGGTGTCACTACAGATCCGGGTTCGATCTCCGGGGAGGCGGCACACATTTGACCCAGCGTCGTCCGGGTTAGGGGAGGATTTGGCCCAGCGTAGGGGAGGTTTGGCTCAGCGTCCCGGGTTAGGGGATGGATTTGGCCCAGCGTCGTCCGGGTTAGGGAGGGTTTGGCTCAGCGTCGTCCGGGTTAGGGGAGGGTTTGGCCCAGCGTCGTCCGGGTTAGGGGAGGATTTTGGCGTCTGGGTTAGGGGAGGGTTTGGCTCAGCGTCGTCCGGGTTAGGGGAGGCGCCCAGCGTCGTCCGGGTTAGGGGAGGATTTGGCCCAGCGTCGTCCGGGTTAGGGGAGGGTTTGGCTCAGCGTCGTCCGGGTTGGGGATGGTTTGGCCCAGCGTCGTCCGGGTTAGGGGAGGATTTGGCCCAGCGTCGTCGGGTTGGGGAGGTTTGGCCCAGCGTCGTCCGGGTTGGGGAGGTTTGGCCCAGCGTCGTCCGGGTTGGGGAGGATTTGGCTCAGCGGAGCGGTTTGGCTCAGCGTCCCGGGTTAGGGGGGGAGGGTTTGGCAGCGTCGTCCGGGTTAGGGGAGGTTTGGCCCAGCGTCGTCCGGGAGGGTGGCCCAGCTCGCCAGGTTAGGGAGGGTCTGCCGGGTTAGGGGATGGTTTGGTCAGCGTTGTCCCGGGACCATCGTTTGGCCCAGCGCTAGCGCCTTCTGTGGTGGCGTGGGCGTGGGTATGCACGCTGACACGGTTGCCAGTTGGACGGTGTTTCCTCCATCACATTGGTAGCCACCTTTTGCCTTGATGACAGCTTTGCACACTCTTGGCATTCTCTCAACCAGCTTCATGAGATAGCCACCTGGAATGAATTTCAATTAACAGGTGTGATTTGTTAAAAGTTCATTTGTGGAATGTCTTTACTTTTTAATGTGTTTGAGCCAGTCAGTTGTGTTGTGACAAGGTACGGGTGATATACAGAAGAGAGCCTTATTTGGTAAAAGACCAAGTCCATGTCATGGAAAGAACAGGTCAAGTAAGCAAAGAGAAACGACAGTCCATCATTACTTTAAGACATGAAGAACTTTGAAAGTTTCCTCAAGTGCAGTCGCAAAAACCGAGTGATGGCGAGTGATGGGGTGCTGCATCAGATGACCTGGCCTCCACAACCACCCGACCTCAACCCAATTGAGATGGTTTGGGATGAGTTGGACCGCAGAGTCAAGGAAAAGCAGCCAACAAGTGCTCAGCATATGTGGGAACTCCTTCAAAACTGTTAGAAAAGCATCCCTCATGAAGCTGGTTGAGAGAATGCCAAGAGTGTGCAATGCTGTCATCAAGGCAAAGGGTGGATACTGAGAAGAATCTAAAATATATAATATATTTTGATTTGTTTAAAATACGTCCCAAATGACACCCTATTCCCTCTTGGTCAAAAGGAGTGCACAATAAAGGGTCATTTGGGACGTATCATTGACTTGACTTCTTGTCTAAGCCTTCTGACGCATCACGTCTCCACACACTTCCTCATACACCCCCTTACCCACTCCTGCTCTATTTTGGTCGCACACATTTCTTCAATCTGCTTTGAGCTGGCAGCAGTGGTGAGGAGTAGGTGGAATGATGGGAGATATAGGAGAAGGAGAAAGAGGAATGGAGAGGTGGAGGAGGAGGTCGTGGGGAGAAGGAGGTGGAAGAGAGGAGAGGAGGAAGAGAGGTGGAGGAAGAGGTCATGTGGAGAAGGAGGTGGAAAAGAGGAAAGGAGGAAGAGAGGTGGAGGAGAGGAGAGGTGGAGGAGGAGGTCATGTGGAGAAGGAGGTGGAAGAGAGGAGAGGAGGAAGAGAGGAGGAGGAGAGGAGAGGTGGAAGAGAGGAAAGGAGGAAGAGAGGAGAGGAGGAAGAGAGGAGAAGTGGAGGAGAGGAGCGAGGTAGTACTGTAACTAGTAGCTAACACTTTGGCTAGACTAAGTGATTTGACACAGAGTCACTGTAAAAGCAGGTGGAATTATATAACAGCTAGCCAGTTTAACTGATTTGCCACACAGAGTCACTGTAAAACAGGTGGAACATATAACACACAGCCACAACACACACACACACACACACACACTCCAGTGGAGCCAGCAGCGGCTGTCCTCGATGCCAAGGTGAGAGAGGGTCATGCTGTGAGTTTTAGTCTGAGTGGTGTTTGGAATGCAGGAACCATCACCCACTGTCTTTACTGTCTTTACGGTCCTTTTACCCTGCTTCACCCCAAAGGACCCATCACTGTCTTCCCTGGTCCCTTTACCCTGCTTTACCCTGCTTCACCCCACAGGACCCATCACTGTCTTCCCTGGTCCCTTTACCCTGCTTCACCCTGCTTCACCCCACAGGACCATCACTGTCTTCCCTGGTCCTTTTACCCTGCTTCACCCCAAAGGACCCATCACTGTCTTCCCTGGTCCCTTTACCCTGCTTCACCCTGCTTCACCCCACAGGACCCCATCACTGTCTTCCCTGGTCCCTTTACCCTGCTTCACCCTGCTTCACCCCACAGGACCCCATCACTGTCTTCCCTGGTCCCTTTACCCTGCTTCACCCTGCTTCACCCCACAGGACCCCATCACTGTCTTCCCTGGTCCCTTTACCCTGCTTCACCCTGCTTCACCCCACAGGACCCCATCACTGTCTTCCCTGGTCCCTTTACCCTGCTTCACCCTGCTTCACCCCACAGGACCCCATCACTGTCTTCCCTGGTCCCTTTACCCTGCTTCACCCTGCTTCACCCCACAGGACCCCATCACTGTCTTCCCTGGTCCCTTTACCCTGCTTCACCCTGCTTCACCCCACAGGACCCCATCACTGTCTTCCCTGGTCCCTTTACCCTGCTTCACCCCAAAGGACCCATCACTGTCTTCCCTGGTCCCTTCACCCTGCTTCACCCTGCTTCACCCCACAGGACCCCATCACTGTCTTCCCTGGTCCCTTTACCCTGCTTCACCCTGCTTCACCCCACAGGACCCCATCACTGTCTTCCCTGGTCCCTTTACCCTGCTTCACCCTGCTTCACCCCACAGGACCCCATCACTGTCTTCCCTTCCCTGTCCCTTCACCCTGCTTCACCCCACAGGACCCCATCACTGTCTTCCCTGGTCCCTTTACCCCACTGCTTCACCCTGCTTCACCCCACAGGACCCCATCACTGTCTTCCCTGGTCCCTTTACCCTGCTTCACCCTGCTTCACCCCACAGGACCCCATCACTGTCTTCCCTGGTCCCTTCACCCTGCTTCACCCCACAGGACCCCATCACTGTCTTCCCTGGTCCCTTCACCCTGCTTCACCCCACAGGACCCCATCACTGTCTTCCCTGGTCCCTTCACCCTGCTTCACCCCACACACACAATCAGTGTGTACACGGCGTCACATGTGATATAACCCCTTTGTGTACTCTTTGCAGTCAACACGTCCCTTGCGCAGTGTGTGTGTGTGTGTGTGTGTGTGTATTCAGGCACGTGGACAGATAGGGCTCTACCTGAGCAGAGCACATGCCCCTTTGCCCTTGTCCTTTTGGGTGGTGGTAGAAATTCACACACTGATATTTGTTTGTTGTAAACATTTTGTTGTTGTTGTTCTGAACCCACTGCCTGTAAGTCGTCATGGTAACTGTAGCATCAATCAATCAATCAAATTTTATTTATATAGCCCTTCGTACATCAGCTGATATCTCAAAGTGCTGTACAGAAACCCAGCCTAAAACCCCAAACAGCAAGCAATGCAGGTGTAGAAGCACATAGCATATGTTGGGATTATTCTAGTGAATAGGACTGAAGCCTTGGAGGCGAAGGGATTTGTATTTGTGTAATTTAATTTGCCTTTAAGATGTGTCCCTCTATTGCTTCTATGGAACTAATTGATCAAAGTCATAATTGCTTAATGAGCTGTTGCAGGAAAACCTTTTGGACCCCAAAATATCTGTGCACGGGCCAGGTTGTATTGACCTCTGTACTCTCCTGACCTCTCCTTCAGCCACCAGACACAGACAACATGCTGGGACCATCCCAAGATGGCCGACCTCTACCAGTCTCTGGGTAAGAGGTCCACATACAGTGGACCAACAGACAAATTGAACCTTTGTCAAGTAGGACCTATTTCAGATGCACTTGATTAGGTTTGCCCTGTATAGGGTTTTAAAATTCAGTGAACTTTCAATAAATTCCCTGTTTTCCAAAACATCCCGGTTGGTTTTCCTGCTCATTCCCTTCTGATTCCGGGTATCCTCCAACCAGGATTTCGGGAAAACCAGAGAGAATTTATTGAAAGTTTCCAGAATTTTGCAACCCTAGCTCTTTACAATTGTATTGTACCAAAAGTGTCCAGTAGCAGGACCAATGGCTGATTCTGGATGGAGATACACTGTGTTTAGTTTTACTGTCTCTCCATGCGTCTCTGCAGCCGACCTGAACAACGTGCGTTTCTCAGCCTACCGGACAGCCATGAAGCTGAGACGCCTGCAGAAAGCTCTGTGTCGTAAGTCCAACCCCCTCACAGTGTCACCGCCCTCCATCCCTCCTCCTCCTCTCCTCCTCTCCTCTCTCCTCCTCCATCATCTCCTCTCTCCTCCATCCCTCCCTCATCTCCTCCACCTCTCTCATCTCCTCCACTCCCTCTCTCCCCTCCCTCATCTCCTCCACTCCTCTCTCCCTCCCTCATCTCAACTCCCTCCCTCATCTCCTCCACTCCTCTCCTCATCTCCTCATCTCAACTCCCTCCCTCATCTCCTCCACTCCTCTCTCCCCTCCCTCATCTCAACTCCCTCCCTCATCTCCTCCACTCCTCTCTCCCCTCCCTCATCTCTCCCTCCCTCATCTCCTCCTCTCCTCCATCCCTCCCTCATCTCCTCCACTCCTCTCTCCCTCCCTCATCTCCTCCACTCCTCTCTCCCCTCCCTCATCTCTCCCCTCCCTCATCTCTCCTCCATCCCTCCCTCATCTCCTCCACTCCTCTCTCCCTCCATCTCATCTCCCTCCTCATCTCCTCCCTCATCTCTCCCCTCCCTCATCCCTCCCCTCTCTCCCTCATCCTCCATCTCTCCCTCATCTCTCCCTCATCCTCCCTCATCTCTCCCTCATCTCCTCTCTCCTCCATCCCTCCCTCATCTCCTCCACTCCTCTCTCCCCTCCCTCATCTCCTCTCCTCCATCCCTCCCTCATCTCCTCCACTCCTCTCTCCCCTCCCTCATCTCATCTCTCCTCCATCCCTCCCTCATCTCCTCCACTCCTCTCTCCCCTCCCTCATCTCTCCCTCATCTCCTCTCTCCTCCATCCCTCCCTCATCTCCTCTCTCCTCCATCCCTCCCTCATCTCCTCCACTCCCTCCCCTCCATCCTCCCTCATCTCTCCCTCTCTCCTCCATCCCTCCCTCATCTCCTCCACTCCTCTCTCCCCTCCCTCATCTCCTCTCTCTCCTCCATCCCTCCTCATCTCCTCTCTCCTCCATCCCTCCTCTCCTCCTCCCTCCCTCTCCTCATCTCAACTCCCTCCTCTCCTCTCCAGTGGACCTCCTGGGTATGCCCGCAGCGTGTGAGGTCTTTGAGCAGCATGGCCTGAAGCAGAATGAGCATCTGATGGACATCATGCAGGTGATGACGTGTCTGACCAGCCTCTATGAGAAACTGGACCAGCAACATGGGAACCTGGTCAACGTCCCGCTGTGTGTCGACATGTGTCTCAACTGGCTGCTCAATGTTTATGACACGTACGTATAGTACACACACAACACTCACGACACGTCCCTAACGACACGTACTTAACGACACAACCTTAACGACACGTACTTAAAACTTCTTTGGGCTGCAATCGATATGACAACCACCAGTGAAAGTGCAGGGCGCCAAATTCAAAACAACAGAAATCTCATAATTAAAATTCCTCAAATATACATGTATCTTATACAGTTTTAAAGGTAATCTTGTTGTTAATCCTACCACAGTGTCCGATTTCAAATAGGCTTTACAGCGAAAGCACCACAAATGATTATGTAAAGCACAAAGTCACAAAAAGCACAAATAGAGATAAAAATTAATCACTAACCTTTGATGATCTTCATCAGATGACACTCATAGGACTTCATGTTACACAATACATGTATGTTTTGTTTGATAAAGTTAATATTTATATAAAAAAATCTCAGTATACATTGGCGCGCTACGTTCACTAGTTCCAAAAACATCCGGCGATATTGCAGAGAGCCATTTCACATTTTTTTTACATTCATTTTATAGAAATACTCGGCTCCACAACACAGTCGAAGCCTCATTCAAATTTCTAAAGACGGTTGACATCTAGTGGAAGTGCAACTTGATCAATATCCCACATCAATATCCCACTGTGGGTTGAAAATCGACCACCCTCAGATTTCCCACTTCCTGTTTGGATTTCTTCTCAGGTTTTTGCCTGCCATATGAGTTCAGTTATACTCATAGACATCATTCAAACAGTTTTAGAAACGTCAGAGTGTTTTATATCCAATACTAATAATACGATGCATATATTAGCAACTGGGACTGAGGAGCAGTCCGTTTACTCTAGGCACCTTTCATCCAAGCTACTCAATACTGCCCCTGCAGCCATAAGAAGTTTTAACGACACGTCCCTATCGACACGTAATAATAATAATATGCCATTTAGCAGACGCTTTTATCCAAAGCGACTTACAGTCATGTGTGCATACATTCTACGTATGGGTGGTCCCGGGAATCGAACCCACGTACCTAACGACACGTCTCTATCGACACGTCCCTAACGACACGTACCTAACGACACGTCCCTATCGACACGTATTTAACAAAACGTCCGTAACGACACGTCCCTAACGATATGTACAACAACACGTACTTAACGACACGTAAGCGAAACGTCCCTAACAACTTAACAACACGTCCTTAACGACACGCCCCTAACGAAACGTCCCTATCGATATGTACTTAACAACACGTCCCTAACAACACGCCCCTAACGACACGTCCCTAACGATATGTACTTAACAACACGTACTTAACGACACGTCCCTATCGACACGTCCCTAACGATATGTACTTAACAACACGTCCCTAACGACACGTCCCTATCGATATGTACTTAACAACACGTCCCTAACGACACGTCCCTATCGATATGTACTTAACAACACGTCCCTAACGACACGTCCCTATCGATATGTACTTAACAACACGTCCCTAGTGACACGTCCCTATCGATATGTACTTAACAACACGTCCCTAACGACACGTCCCTAACGAAACGTCCCTATCGATATGTACTTAACGACACGTCCCTAACGACACGTCCCTATCGATATGTACTTAACAACACGTCCCTAACGACACGTCCCTATCGATATGTACTTAACGACACGTCCCTAACGACACATCCCTAACGAACACGTCCCTAACAACACATACTTAACAACACGTCCCTAACGACACGTCCCTATCGACATGTACTTAACAACACGTCCCTAACAACACATACTTATCAACACGTCCCTAACGACACGTACTTAACGACACGTACTTAACGACACGTCCCTAACGACACGTCCCTAACGACACGTACTTAACGACACGTCCCTATCGATATGTACTTAACAACACGTCCCTACCAACACGTCCCTAACGACACGTACTTAACGACACGTACTTAACGACACGTCCCTAACGACACGTACTTAACGACACGTCCCTAACGACACGTCCCTATCGATATGTACTTAACAACACGTCCCTACCAACACGTCCCTAACGACACGTACTTAACGACACGTCCCTAACGACACGTCCCTAACGACACGTACTTAACGACACGTCCCTAACGACACGTCCCTATCGATATGTACTTAACGACACGTCCCTAACGACACGTCCCTAACAACACGTCCCTATCGATATGTACTTAACAACACGTCCCTAACGACACGTCCCTAACGACACGTCCCTATCGATATGTACTTAACAACACGTCCCTAACGACACGTCCCTAACGACACGTCCCTATCGATATGTACTTAACAACACGTCCCTAACGACACGTCCCTATCGATATGTACTTAACAACACGTCCCTAATGACACGTCCCTATCGATATGTACTTAACAACACGTCCCTATCGACACGTCCCTAACGATATGTACTTAACAACACGTCCCTAACGACACGTCCCTAACGATATGTACTTAACAACACGTCCCTAACGACACGTCCCTATCGATATGTACTTAACGACACGTCCCTAACGACACGCCCCTAACGACACTTACTTAACGACACGTCCCTAGTGACACGTCCCTATCGATATGTACTTAACAACACGTCCCTAACGACACGTCCCTAACGACACGCCCCTAACGACACGCCCCTAACGACACTTACTTAACGACACGTCCCTAGCGACACGTCCCTATCGATATGTACTTAACAACACGTCCCTAACGACACGTCCCTATCGATATGTACTTAACAACACGTCCCTAACGACACGTCCCTATCGATATGTACTTAACAACACGTCCCTAACGACACGTCCCTAACGACACGTCCCTATCGATATGTACTTAACAACACGTCCCTAACGACACGTCCCTAACGACACGTCCCTATCGATATGTACTTAACGACACGTCCCTAGTGACACGTCCCTATCGATATGTACTTAACAACACGTCCCTAGCGACACGTCCCTATCGATATGTACTTAACAACACGTCCCTAACGACACGTCCCTATCGATATGTACTTAACAACACGTCCCTAACGACACGTCCCTATCGATATGTACTTAACAACACGTCCCTAACGACACGTCCCTATCGATATGTACTTAACAACACGTCCCTAACGACACGTCCCTAACGACACGTCCCTATCGATATGTACTTAACAACACGTCCCTAACGACACGTCCCTATCGATATGTACTTAACGACACGTCCCTAGTGACACGTCCCTATCGATATGTACTTAACAACACGTCCCTAACGACACGTCCCTATCGATATGTACTTAACGACACGTCCCTAACGACACGCCCCTAACGACACTTACTTAACGACACGTCCCTAGCGACACGTCCCTATCGATATGTACTTAACAACACGTCCCTAACGACACGTCCCTATCGATATGTGCTTAACAACACGTCCCTAACGACATGTCCCTAACGACACGTCCCTATCGATATGTACTTAACAACACGTCCCTAACGACACGTCCCTATCGAATGTATTGACACGCCCCTATCGATATGTACTTAACAACACGATGTAAGACCCGTCCCTATCGATATGTATTAACAACACGTCCCCTGGACGTCCCTATCGATATGTACTTAACAACATCCCTAACTACGTCCCTAACTGACACGCGTCCCTATCGATATGTACTTAACACACGCCCCAACGACACGATCCCTAACGACACGACACGCGTCCCTATCTATGTATTACAACACGCCCCTAAGGACAAGTCCCTATCGATATGTACTTAACAACACGTCTTTAATTACCACGTCCCTATCGATATGTACTTAACAACACGATCCCTAACGTACGCCCCTATCTATGTACTTAACAACACACCTAAGGACACGCCCCTAATACAGTCCCTATCGATATGTACTTAACAACACGCCCCTTTACACGTCCCTATCGATATGTACTTAACAAATACACGATGTAAGTACGTGACACGTCCCTATCTATGTACTTAACAACACGTCCCTAACGACACGTCCTAACGACACGTCCCTATCGATATGTACTTAACAACACGATCCCTAACGACACGTCCCTATCTTTATATCCCTAACGACACGTCCCTATCGACACGTCCCTATCGACACTCACTGATTGATGAGTATTGTATTATTGACATGATTGATTGACATCTGATTTATTGATATGATTGACCACAGAGGAAGAAGTGGAAAAATCAGAACTCTGTCCTTCAAAACCGGCATCATCTCACTATGCAAAGCACACCTGGAGGACAAATACAGATGTAAGTAGTGACTGATCTTTATATTACCACACCTGGAGGACAAATACAGATGTAAGTAGTGACTGATCTTTATATTACCACACCTGGAGGACAAATACAGATGTAAGTAGTGACTGATCTTTATATTACCTCACCTGGAGGACAAATACAGATGTAAGTAGTGACTGATCTTTATATTACCACACCTGGAGGACAAATACAGATGTAAGTAGTAGACTGATCTTTATATTACCACACCTGGAGGACAAATACAGATGTAAGTAGTGACTGATCTTTATATTACCACACCTGGAGGACAAATACAGATGTGTAGTGACTGATCTTTATATTACCACACCTGGAGGACAAATACAGATGTAAGTAGTGACTGATCTTTATATTACCTCACCTGGAGGACAAATACAGATGTGGTCTAGTCTGTTAGTATAACTAGTATAACTAGTATAGAGACAGTATCCATGTGGTCTAGTCTGTTAGTATAACTAGTATATAGAGACAGTATCCATGTGGTCTAGTCTGTTAGTTAGTATAACTAGTATAACTAGTATATAGAGACAGTATCCATGTGGTCTAGTCTGTTAGTATAACTAGTATATAGAGACAGTACCATGTGGTCTAGTCTAGTAACTAGTATAACGAGTATATAGAGACAGTATCCATGTGGTCTAGTCTGTTAGTATAACTAGTATATAGAGACAGTATTCATGTGGTCTAGTCTGTTAGTATAACTAGTATAACTAGTATATAGAGACAGTATCCATGTGGTCTAGTCTATTAGTATAACTAGTATATAGAGACAGTACCATGTGGTCTAGTCTGTTAGTATAACTAGTATATAGAGACAGTATCCATGTGGTCTAGTCTGTTAGTATAACTAGTATAACTAGTATATAGAGACAGTATCCATGTGGTCTAGTCTGTTAGTATAACTAGTATAACTAGTATATAGAGACAGTATCCATTTTTTACATTTATTTCAGTCTTTATTTAACCAGGTAGGCTAGTTGAGAACAAATTCTCATTTAACTACCTGTCCAAGATATAGCAGTGTGACAGACAACACATGTTACACACGGGTAAACAATTAACAAGTCAATAACACAGTAGAAAAAATGGGCAGTCTATATACAATGTGTGCAAAAGGCATGAGGAGGTAGAGCGAATTTATATTGCAGATTAACACTGGAGTGATAAATGATCAGATGGTCATGTACAGGTAGAGATATTGGTGTTTAAATAAATAAAAACAGTATGGGGATGAGGTAGGTGAAAAGCTATCTTTACCAATAGACTATGTACAGCTGCAGCGACAAATCGGTCAGCTGCTCAGATAGCTGATGTTTAGTGAGGGAGATAAAAGTCTCCAGCTTCAGCGATTTTTGCATACGTTCCAGTCACAGGCAGCAGAGTACTGGAACAAGGACAGGTGTTATCTTTAGGGATGATCAGTGAGATACACCTGCTGGAGGACGTGCTACGGATGGGTGTTGCCATCGTGACCAGTGAACTGAGGACAGGTGGAGCTTTACCTAGCATGGACTTATAGATGACCTGGAGCCAGTGGGTCTGGCACGAATATGGAGGCCAGTATCCATGTAAGTCGCAGTGGTGGACTGGTATAAGGTGCTTTAGTATGGCACTGTGATAGACTGCATCCATAGAGTGTTGGAAGCCATTTTGTAGATGACATCACCCAGTCGAGGATGGTAGGATAGTCAGTTTTACTTAGTTTAACGTAGTGAAGGAGGCTTTGTTAGAGACAGCCGACTCTTGATTTGATTTTCGATTGGAGATGTTTGATATGAGTCTGGAAGGAGAGTTTGCAGTCTAAGCCAGAGACCTAGGTACTTATAGATGTCCACATATTCAAGGTCGGAACCATCCAGGGTGGTATACATGCGGGTGCAGGCAGCGATCGGTTGAAAAGCATGCATTTGGTTTTACTAGCGTTTAAGAGCAGTTGGAGGCCACGGAAGGAGTGTTGTATGGCATTGAAGCTCGTTTGGAGGTTAGATAGCACAGTGTCCAATGACGGGCCGAAAGTATATAGAATGGTAGTAGGTGGATCAGGGAATCGAGCAGCAAGAGCAACATCATTGATGTACAGAGACTAGTCTTTGATATTAGTAGAGGACAAATACAGATGCCCTCCGATTTGACACACTGAACTCTGTCTGCAAAGTAATTGGTGAACCAGGCAAGGCAGTCATCCAAGACCGAGGCTACTGAGTCTGCCGATAAGAATATGGTGATTGACAGAGTCGAAAGCCTTGGCAAGGTCGATGAAGATGTGGTCTAGTCTGTTAGTAGTATAACTAGTATAACTAGTATAACTATAGAGACAGTATCCATGTGGTCTAGTCTGTTAGTCTGTTAGTATAACTAGTATATAGAGACAGTATCCATGTGGTCTAGTATAACTAGTATAACTAGTATATAGAGACAGTATCCATGTGGTCTAGTCTGTTAGTATAACTAGTATATAGAGACAGTATCCATGTGGTCTAGTCTGTTAGTATAACTAGTATAACTAGTATATAGAGACAGTATCCATGTGGTCTAGTCTGTTAGTATAACTAGTATATAGAGACAGCATCCATGTGGTCTAGTATAACTAGTATATAGAGACAGTATCCATGTGGTCTAGTCTGTTAGTATAACTAGTATATAGAGACAGTATCCATGTGGTCTAGTCTGTTAGTAAAACTAGTATATAGAGACAGTATCCATGTGGTCTAGTCTGTTAGTATAACTAGTATAACTAGTATATAGAGACAGTATCCATGTGGTCTAGTCTGTTAGTATAACTAGTATAACTAGTATATAGAGACAGTATCCATGTGGTCTAGTCTGTTAGTATAACTAGTAAAACTAGTATATAGAGACAGTATTCATGTGGTCTAGTCTGTTAGTCTGTTAGTATAATGAGTATATAGAGACAGTATCCATGTGGTCTAGTCTGTTAGTAAAACTAGTATATAGAGACAGTATCCATGTGGTCTAGTATAACTAGTATAACTAGTATATAGAGACAGTATCCATGTGGTCTAGTCTGTTAGTATAACTAGTATATAGAGACAGTATCCATGTGGTCTAGTCTGTTAGTATAACTAGTATATAGAGACAGTATCCATGTGGTCTAGTCTGTTAGTATAACTAGTATATAGAGACAGTATCCATGTGGTCTAGTCTGTTAGTATAACTAGTATATAGAGACAGTACCATGTGGTCTAGTCTGTTAGTATAACTAGTATATAGAGACAGTATCCATGTGGTCTAGTCTGTTAGTATAACTAGTATATAGAGACAGTATCCATGTGGTCTAGTCTGTTAGTATAACTAGTATATAGAGACAGTATCCATGTGGTCTAGTCTGTTAGTATAACTAGTATATAGAGACAGTATCCATGTGGTCTAGTCTGTTAGTATAACTAGTATATAGAGACAGTATCCATGTGGTCTAGTCTGTTAGTATAACTAGTATATAGAGACAGTACCATGTGGTCTAGTCTGTTAGTATAACTAGTAAAACTAGTATATAGAGACAGTATCCATGTGGTCTAGTCTGTTAGTATAACTAGTATATAGAGACAGTATCCATGTGGTCTAGTCTGTTAGTATAACTAGTATATAGAGACAGTATCCATGTGGTCTAGTCTGTTAGTATAACTAGTATATAGAGACAGTATCCATGTGGTCTAGTCTGTTAGTATAACTAGTATATAGAGACAGTATCCATGTGGTCTAGTCTGTTAGTATAACTAGTATAACTAGTATATAGAGACAGTATCCATGTGGTCTAGTCTGTTAGTATAACTAGTATATAGAGACAGTATCCATGTGGTCTAGTCTGTTAGTATAACTAGTATATAGAGACAGTATCCATGTGGTCTAGTCTGTTAGTATGTTAGTATGTATCTCTTGACTTGGGTATTTCCCTCCCTCCCTCCCTCCCTCCCTCCCTCCCTCCCTCCCTCCCTCCCTCCCCCCCCCCACCCACCAGTCCTGTTCCGCCAGGTAGCCAGTGCAACAGGGTTCTGTGACCAGCGGAGGCTGGGTCTTCTCCTCCATGACTCCATCCAGATCCCCCGTCAGCTGGGAGAGGTGGCCTCCTTCGGGGGCTCCAACAT
This sequence comes from Oncorhynchus keta, assembly GCF_023373465.1. Classification (NCBI taxonomy): domain Eukaryota; kingdom Metazoa; phylum Chordata; class Actinopteri; order Salmoniformes; family Salmonidae; genus Oncorhynchus; species Oncorhynchus keta. Next base: position 165,538 of record NW_026282667.1, read on the forward strand.
CGAGCCCAGCGTCCGCAGCTGCTTCCAGTTTGTATGTGAAGCTAGTAGCTGTGGTCCTAGCTATGCACACACACATACACGGACGCACATACACACATGCACTCACTCACGCACACATGCTTACACACACACACATACACACACACAAACAACGTACATATAACATACAGGCGTATAAACTACCTCACATTCCACACTACTGTGCTAAGCACATTCTGCAGATCACACAGTAACCATACTGTGCACTGTGGGAAAATGTGTCTCTTTAGGTAGTGAGAGAGTCATTTGTGGTTAATCAGTAGATCTATACATTGCACTCTGAAAATACCATACAAAAAAATATTATAATAAAAAATAGGAATAAAAGAAGGACATCAGACAGGACTGCTGGGAAGATCTGAGTTGGAATCATCTTTCTAGATTATCCACAGCAGCCAATTTAGCCAAAGTACATCTGTTAGCCTGCTAGCTATGTTAGCCAAAGAACACATGTTAGCCTGCTAGCTAGGTTAGCCAAAGTACATATTTTTTAGCCTGATATCTATGTTAGCCAAAGTACATATGTTCGCCTGCTTGCTATAGCCTAATGAAACGTCCTAACGACACGTCCCTATCCACACGTCCCTATCGACGCGTACTTGGTGGCTATGTTAGCCAACGTACACCTGTTAGCCTGGTAGCTATAGTGAATCACCATACTGAATGTGTTAGCCACAGTACATCTGTTAGCCTACAAGCTATAGTGAATCACTATACTGAATGTGTTAGCCAAAGTACATCTGTTACCCTGCTGTCTATGTTAGCCAAAGTACATCTGTTAGCCTGCTAGCTATAGTGAATCACCATACCGAATGTGTTAGCCACAGTAAATCTATTACCCTGCTGTCTATGTTAGCCAAAGTACATCTGTTAGCCTGCTAGCTATAGTGAATCACCATACCGAATGTGTTAGCCACAGTAAATCTATTACCCTGCTGTCTATGTTAGCCAAAGTACATCTGTTAGCCTGCTAGCTATAGTGAATCACCATACTGAATGTGTTAGCCACAGTAAATCTATTAACCTGCTGTCTATGTTAGCCAAAGTACATCTGTTAGCCTGCTAGCTATAGTGAATCACCATACTGAATGTGTTAGCCACAGTAAATCTATTAACCTGCTGTCTATGTTAGCCAAAGTACATCTGTTAGCCTGCTAGCTATAGTGAATCACCATACTGAATGTGTTAGCCACAGTAAATCTATTAACCTATGGTGATCTGTAATCTATGGTCCATCTGTCAGCCAGTGGAAATAACTTCTCTACAGTCATCACTGCATCAGTACCCAGCAGTAAATATGTCCATGAGACAATATGTAGAGTGGAATGGAAAACCCCTGCTTTACAATCCAGGAGAAAACAGTAGCCTGAGAGTTTGTAGTTCAGTATTATTTTAAACTTGTTTGTTCTAAAGTAATATAACACTTTTTACATATCTTATACATATTTAGACTGTAAATACCACTGGTTTGTCCTGTTAGTCAAACCTTCCCTCTTGCTGACCGTAGCTCTTACATAATTGGTTGTATGTGTGTTAAACTATTTCTAACAGGCCAATAACAAGCCAGAGCTGGAGGCTGCTATGTTCCTGATTGGTTGTGTATTGTACTTCCTGTCTAACAGGCCAATAACAAGCCAGAGCTGGAGGCTGCTATGTTCCTGATTGGTTATGTATTGTACTTCCTGTCTAACAGGCCAATAACAAGCCAGAGCTGGAAGCTGCTATGTTCCTGATGGGTTATGTATTGTACTTCCTGTCTAACAGGCCAATAACAAGCCAGAGCTGGAAGCTGCTATGTTCCTGATGGGTTATGTATTGTACTTCCTGTCTAACAGGCCAATAACAAGCCAGAGCTGGAGGCTGCTATGTTCCTGATGGGTTATGTATTGTACTTCCTGTCTAACAGGCCAATAACAAGCCAGAGCTGGAAGCTGCTATGTTCCTGATTGGTTATGTATTGTACTTCCTGTCTAACAGGCCAATAACAAGCCAGAGCTGGAAGCTGCTATGTTCCTGATTGGTTATGTATTGTACTTCCTGTCTAACAGGCCAATAACAAGCCAGAGCTGGAAGCTGCTATGTTCCTGATTGGTTATGTATTGTACTTCCTGTCTAACAGGCCAATAACAAGCCAGAGCTGGAAGCTGCTATGTTCCTGGACTGGATGCGTCTGGAGCCTCAGTCGATGGTGTGGCTGCCTGTCTTACACCGTGTGGCAGCTGCTGAGACAGCCAAACACCAGGCCAAGTGTAACATCTGCAAGGAGTGTCCTATCATCGGCTTCAGGTAGACAGACAGACAGACAGACAGACAGACAGACAGACAGCCTCTCTGTGTAACCTCTGTCTCTGTCTGCCCTCTCTCTGTGTAACCTCTGTCCCTGTCTGCCTCTCTGTGTGTAACCTCTGTCCCTGTCTGCCTCTCTCTCTGTGTAACCTCTGTCCCTGTCTGCCTCTCTCTCTGTGTAACCTCTGTCCCTGTCTGCCTCTCTGTGTGTAACCTCTGTCCCTGTCTGCCTCTCTCTGTGTGTAACCTCTGTCTCTGTCTGCCTCTCTGTCTGCCTCTCTCTGTGTAACCTCTGTCTCTGTCTGCCTCTCTGTCTGCCTCTCTCTGTGTAACCTCTGTCTCTGTCTGCCTCTCTCTGTGTAACCTCTCTCTGTGTAACCTCTGTCCCTGTCTGCCTCTCTCTGTGTGTAACCTCTGTCTCTGTCTCCTTCTCTGTGTAACCTCTGTCCCTGTCTGCTTCTCTGTGTAACCTCTGTCCCTGTCTGTCTCTCTCTGTGTAACCTCTGTCCCTGTCTGCCTCTCTCTGTGTGTAACCTCTGTCCCTGTCTGCCTCTCTGTGTGTAACCTCTGTCCCTGTCTGCCTCTCTCTCTGTGTAACCTCTGTCCCTGTCTGCCTCTCTGTGTGTAACCTCTGTCCCTGTCTGCCTCTCTCTCTGTGTAACCTCTGTCCCTGTCTGTCTCTCTCTGTGTAACCTCTGTCCCTGTCTGCCTCTCTCTGTGTGTAACCTCTGTCCCTGTCTGCCTCTCTCTCTGTGTGTAACCTCTGTCCCTGTCTGCCTCTCTTCATCAGGTACCGAAGCTTAAAGCATTTTAACTATGACATCTGCCAAAGCTGCTTCTTCTCTGGTCGTGTGGCTAAGGGACACAAGATGCAATACCCCATGGTGGAGTACTGTACACCGGTATGTATACACAGTGGGGGTGTGGGTACATGTGTGTGTGGGGGGGTACATGTGTGTGTGTGTGTGTGTGTGTGTGTGTGTGTGTGTGTGTGTGTGTGTGTGTGTGTGTGTGTGTGTGTGTGTGTGTGTGTGTGTGGGTACATGTGTGTGTGTGCGGGGGGGTACATGTGTGTGTGTGTATGTGTGGGTACATGTGTGTGTGTGTGTGCGGGGGTACATGTGTGTGTGTGCGTGTGTGGGTACATGTGTGTGTGGGGGGGTACATGTGTGTGTGTGTGTGTGTGGGGGGGTACACATGTGTGTGTGTGGGTACGGGTACATGTGTGTGTGTGGGTACATGCGTGTGTGTGTGTGTGTGTGTGTGTGTGTGGGGGGTACATGTGTGTGTGTGTGGGTACGTGTGTGTGTGTGTGTGTGTGTGTGTGTGTGGTTGTCAGACAGTTAACACCACTTCACAACACACATAAACCTGAATCAACACGTATGGTTCCATTCACCAGTGCCCACTGCTGAAAGTAGGCTGTGCGCGTGTGTGTGTGTGTCATTGTGTGCGTATGTGGTGTGTGTGCGTGTGCGTGTGTGCGCGTGTGTGTGTCATTGTGTGGGTGTGGCAGAGTGTGTGTGTGTATGTTTAGGTGTCTGTGTGTGTGTGTCAGAGTGTGTGTGTGTGTGTCATTGTGTGGGTGTCTGTGTCTATGAGTGTGTGTGTGATTGTGTGTGTGTGTGTCTATGTGTGTCTGTGTGTTTGGGTGTGTGATTGTGTGTGTGTGTGTGTCTATGTGTGTTTGGGTGTGTCATTGTGTGGGTGTCTGTGTCTATGTGTGTGTGTGATTGTGTGTGTGTGTGTCTATGTGTGTCTGTGTGTTTGGGTGTGTGATTGTGTGTGTGTGTGTGTCTAAGTGTGTGTGTGTGTGTCATTGTGTGGGTGTCTGTGTCTATGTGTGTGTGTGATTGTGTGTGTGTGTGTCTATGTGTGTCTGTGTGTTTGGGTGTGTGATTGTGTGTGTGTGTGTGTCTATGTGTGTTTGGGTGTGTCATTGTGTGGGTGTCTGTGTCTATGTGTGTGTTTATGTGTGTCTGTGTGTTTGGGTGTGTCACTGTGTGGGTGTCTGTGTCTATGTGTGTGTTTATGTGTGTCTGTGTGTTTGGGTGTGTCACTGTGTGTGTTGTGGATCTGTAGACTAGGGCTGTGAACAAGGGGTCTTTGTTCTGTGTGTTTCAGACTACGTCAGGGGA
>NW_026282667.1:172500-231735 GCF_023373465.1 Oncorhynchus keta
TCTCTCTGTGTGTGTGTGTGCCTGTGTATCTCTGTGTGTGGTGTGTGTGTGTGTGTGTGTGTGTGTGTGTGTGTGTGTGTGTGTATCTGCGTGTGTGTGTCTGCGTGTGTGTGTGTGTGTGTGCCTGTGTATCTGTGTGGGCGTGCCTGTGTATCTCTCTGTGTGTGTGTGTGTGTGCCTGTGTATCTGTGTGTGTGTGTGTGTGCCTGTGTATCTCTGTGTGTGTGTGTGCCTGTGTATCTCTCTCTATGTGTGTGTGTGTGCCTGTGTATCTTCTCTCTGTGTGTGTGTGTGTGTGTGTGTGTGTGTGTGTGTGTGTGTGTGTGTGTGTGTGTGTGTGTGTGTGTGTGTGTGTGTGTGTGTGTGTGTGTGTGTGTGTGTGTGTATCTCTGTCTCTGTGATTATGTCTACTTGTCCTTGGCCTGAATTGTTCAATGAGTGATTTCTTTAGTTGTCTTGCTCTGGTAAATTCAGATTTATTTGATGTCAGTGAACGCTTGTGTGTGTGTGTGTGTGTGTGTGTGTGTGTGTGTGTGTGTGTGTGTGTGTGTGTGTGTGTGTGTGTGTGTGTGTGTGTGTGTGTGTGTGTCTGTGTGTGTGTGTGTGTGTGTGTGTGTGTGTGTGTGTGTGTGTGTGTGTGTGTGTGTGTGTGTGTGTGTGTGTGTGTGTGTGTGTGTGTGTGTGTGTGTGTGTGTGTGTGTGTGTGTGTGAGAGTTGAGTATGTTTGTGTGTGTGTGAGAGTTGAGTATGTTTGTGTGTGTGTGTGTGAGAGTTAAGTATGTTTGTGTGAGAGTTGAGTATGTTTGTGTGTTTGTGAGAGTTGAGTATGTTTGTGTGTGTGTGAGAGTTGAGTATGTTTGTGTGTGTGTGTGAGAGTTAAGTATGTTTGTGTGAGAGTTGAGTATGTTTGTGTGTTTGTGAGAGTTGAGTATGTTTGTGTGTGTGTGTGTGTGAGTTGTGTATGTTTGTGTGTGTGTGTGAGAGTTGAGTATGTTTGTGTGTGTGTGAGAGTTGAGTATGTTTGTGTGTGTGTGTGAGAGTTAAGTATGTTTGTGTGAGAGTTGAGTATGTTTGTGTGTTTGTGAGAGTTGAGTATGTTTGTGTGTGTGTGAGAGTTGAGTATGTTTGTGTGTGTGTGTGAGAGTTAAGTATGTTTGTGTGAGAGTTGAGTATGTTTGTGTGTTTGTGAGAGTTGAGTATGTTTGTGTGTGTGAGAGTTGAGTATGTTTGTGTGTGTGTGAGAGTTAAGTATGTTTGTGTGAGAGTTGAGTATGTTTGTGTGTGTGTGAGAGTTGAGTATGTTTGTGTGTGTGTGTGAGAGTTAAGTATGTTTGTGTGAGAGTTGAGTATGTTTGTGTGTGTGTGAGAGTTGAGTATGTTTGTGTGTTTGTGAGAGTTGAGTATGTTTTGTGTGTTTGTGAGAGTTGAGTATGTTTGTGTGTGTGTGAGAGTTAAGTATGTTGTGTGTGTGTGTGTGTGTGTGTGTGTGTGTGTGTGAGTGTGTGTGTGTGTGTGTGTGTGTGTGAGAGTTGAGTATGTTTGTGTGTTTGTGAGAGTTGAGTATGTTTGTGTGTGTGTGTGAGAGTTAAGTATGTTTGTGTGAGAGTTGAGTATGTTTATGTGTTTGTGAGAGTTGAGTATGTTTGTGTGTTTGTGTGAGAGTTGAGTATGTTTGTGTGTGTGTGAGAGTTGAGTATGTTTGTGTGTGTGTGAGAGTTAAGTATGTTTGTGTGAGAGTTGAGTATGTTTGTGTGTTTGTGAGAGTTAAGTATGTTTGTGTGAGAGTTGAGTATGTTTGTGTGTGTGTGAGAGTTGAGTATGTTTGTGTGTGTGTGTGTGTGAGAGTTAAGTATGTTTGTGTGAGAGTTGAGTATGTTTATGTGTTTGTGAGAGTTGAGTATGTTTGTGTGTGTGTGAGAGTTGAGTATGTTTGTGTGTGTGTGTGAGAGTTAAGTATGTTTGTGTGTTTGTGAGAGTTGAGTATGTTTGTGTGTGTGTGTGAGAGTTAAGTATGTTTGTGTGAGAGTTGAGTATGTTTGTGTGTGTGTGAGAGTTGAGTATGTTTGTGTGTTTGTGAGAGTTGAGTATGTTTGTGTGTTTGTGAGAGTTGAGTATGTTTGTGTGTGTGTGAGAGTTATGTTTGTGTGTGTGAGAGTTGAGTATGTTTGTGTGTGTGAGAGTTGAGTATGTTTGTGTGTTTGTTAGAGTTGAGTATGTTTGTGTGTTTGTGAGAGTTGAGTATGTTTGTGTGTTTGAGAGTTGAGTATGTTTGTGTGTGTGTGAGAGTTAAGTATGTTTGTGTGAGAGTTGAGTATGTTTGTGTGTTTGTGAGAGTTAAGTATGTTTGTGTGAGAGTTGAGTATGTTTTGTGTGTGTGTGAGAGTTGAGTATGTTTTGTGTGTGTGTGTGTGAGAGTTAAGTATGTTTGTGTGAGAGTTGAGTATGTTTATGTGTTTGTGAGAGTTGAGTATGTTTGTGTGTGTGTGAGAGTTGAGTATGTTTGTGTGTGTGTGTGAGAGTTAAGTATGTTTGTGTGTTTGTGAGAGTTGAGTATGTTTGTGTGTGTGTGTGAGAGTTAAGTATGTTTGTGTGAGAGTTGAGTATGTTTGTGTGTGTGTGAGAGTTGAGTATGTTTGTGTGTTTGTGAGAGTTGAGTATGTTTGTGTGTTTGTGAGAGTTGAGTATGTTTGTGTGTGTGTGAGAGTTAAGTATGTGTGTGTGAGAGTTGAGTATGTTTGTGTGTGTGTGAGAGTTGAGTATGTTTGTGTGTTTGTTAGAGTTGAGTATGTTTGTGTGTTTGTTAGAGTTGAGTATGTTTTGTGTGTGTGTGTGTGAGAGTTAAGTATGTTTATGTGAGAGTTGAGTATGTTTATGTGTTTGTGAGAGTTGAGTATGTTTGTGTGTGTGTGAGAGTTGAGTATGTTTGTGTGTGTGTGTGAGAGTTAAGTATGTTTGTGTGTTTGTGAGAGTTGAGTATGTTTGTGTGTGTGTGAGAGTTAAGTATGTTGTGTGTGAGAGTTGAGTATGTTTGTGTGTGTGTGAGAGTTGAGTATGTTTGTGTGTTTGTGAGAGTTGAGTATGTTTGTGTGTTTGTGAGAGTTGAGTATGTTTGTGTGTGTGTGAGAGTTAAGTATGTGTGTGTGAGAGTTGAGTATGTTTGTGTGTGTGTGAGAGTTGAGTATGTTTGTGTGTTTGTTAGAGTTGAGTATGTTTGTGTGTGTGTGAGAGTTGAGTATGTTTGTGTGTTTGTTAGAGTTGAGTATGTTTGTGTGTTTGTTAGAGTTGAGTATGTTTGTGTGTTTGTTAGAGTTAAGTATGTTTGTGTGTGTGTGAGAGTTGAGTATGTTTGTGTGTGTGTGAGAGTTGAGTATGTTTGTGTGTTTGTTAGAGTTGAGTATGTTTGTGTGTGTGTGTGAGAGTTGAGTATGTTTGTGTGTGTGTGAGAGTTGAGTATGTTTGTGTGTTTGTTAGAGTTGAGTATGTTTGTGTGTGTGTGTGAGAGTTGAGTATGTTTGTGTGTGTGTGAGAGTTGAGTATGTTTGTGTGTGTGTGAGAGTTGAGTATGTTTGTGTGTGTGTGAGAGTTGAGTATGTTTGTGTGTGTGTGAGAGTTGAGTATGTTTGTGTGTGTGTGAGAGTTGAGTATGTTTGTGTGTTTGTTAGAGTTGAGTATGTTTGTGTGTGTGTGAGAGTTGAGTATGTTTGTGTGTGTGTGAGAGTTGAGTATGTTTGTGTGTGTGTGAGAGTTGAGTATGTTTGTGTGTGTGTGAGAGTTGAGTATGTTTGTGTGTGTGTGAGAGTTGAGTATGTTTGTGTGTGTGTGAGAGTTGAGTATGTTTGTGTGTGTGTGAGAGTTGAGTATGTTTGTGTGTGTGTGAGAGTTGAGTATGTTTGTGTGTGTGTGAGAGTTGAGTATGTTTGTGTGTGTGTGAGAGTTGAGTATGTTTGTGTGTTTGTTAGAGTTGAGTATGTTTTGTGTGTGTGTGAGTAGTTGAGTATGTTTGTGTGTGTGTGAGAGTTGAGTATGTTTGTGTGTGTGTGAGAGTTGAGTATGTTTTGTGTGTGTGAGAGTTGAGTATGTTTGTGTGTGTGTGAGAGTTGAGTATGTTTGTGTGTGTGTGAGAGTTGAGTATGTTTGTGTGTTTGTTAGAGTTGAGTATGTTTGTGTGTGTGTGAGAGTTGAGTATGTTTGTGTGTTTGTTAGAGTTGAGTATGTTTGTGTGTGTGTTAGAGTTGAGTATGTTTGTGTGTTTGTTAGAGTTGAGTATGTTTGTGTGTGTGTGAGAGTTAAGTATGTGTGTGTGAGAGTTGAGTATGTTTGTGTGTTTGTGAGAGTTGAGTATGTTTGTGTGTGTGTTAGAGTTGAGTATGTTTGTGTGTTTGTTAGAGTTGAGTATGTTTGTGTGTGTGTGAGAGTTGAGTATGTTTGTGAGAGTGAGTATGTTTGTTTGTTAGAGTTGAGTATGTTTGTGTGTTTGTTAGAGTTGAGTATGTTTGTGTGTTTGTTAGAGTTGAGTATGTTTGTGTGTGTGTGAGAGTTGAGTATGTTTGTGTGTGTGTGAGAGTTGAGTATGTTTGTGTGTGTGTGAGAGTTGAGTATGTTTGTGTGTGTGTGAGAGTTGAGTATGTTTGTGTGTGTGTGAGAGTTGAGTATGTTTGTGTGTGTGTGAGAGTTGAGTATGTTTGTGTGTGTGTGAGAGTTGAGTATGTTTGTGTGTTTGTTAGAGTTGAGTATGTTTGTGTGTGTGTGAGAGTTGAGTATGTTTGTGTGTTTGTTAGAGTTGAGTATGTTTGTGTGTTTGTTAGAGTTGAGTATGTTTGTGTGTTTGTTAGAGTTGAGTATGTTTGTGTGTTTGTTAGAGTTGAGTATGTTTGTGTGTGTGTGAGAGTTGAGTATGTTTGTGTGTTTGTTAGAGTTGAGTATGTTTGTGTGTTTGTTAGAGTTGAGTATGTTTGTGTGTTTGTTAGAGTTGAGTATGTTTGTGTGTTTGTTAGAGTTGAGTATGTTTGTGTGTTTGTTAGAGTTGAGTATGTTTGTGTGTGTGTGAGAGTTGAGTATGTTTGTGTGTGTGTGAGAGTTGAGTATGTTTGTGTGTGTGTGAGAGTTGAGTATGTTTGTGTGTGTGTTAGAGTTGAGTATGTTTGTGTGTGTGTGAGAGTTGAGTATGTTTGTGTGTTTGTTAGAGTTGAGTATGTTTGTGTGTGTGTGAGAGTTGAGTATGTTTGTGTGTTTGTTAGAGTTGAGTATGTTTGTGTGTTTGTTAGAGTTGAGTATGTTTGTGTGTTTGTTAGAGTTGAGTATGTTTGTGTGTTTGTTAGAGTTGAGTATGTTTGTGTGTGTGTGAGAGTTGAGTATGTTTGTGTGTTTGTTAGAGTTGAGTATGTTTGTGTGTTTGTTAGAGTTGAGTATGTTTGTGTGTTTGTTAGAGTTGAGTATGTTTGTGTGTTTGTTAGAGTTGAGTATGTTTGTGTGTTTGTTAGAGTTGAGTATGTTTGTGTGTGTGTGAGAGTTGAGTATGTTTGTGTGTTTGTTAGAGTTGAGTATGTTTGTGTGTTTGTTAGAGTTGAGTATGTTTGTGTGTTTGTTAGAGTTGAGTATGTTTGTGTGTTTGTTAGAGTTGAGTATGGGGACGTGAGTGTTTGTTCTAATGTGTTTTGATGTGAGGCCCTGCGTCTCATGTCCTCATCTCACCTCTCCTGTGTTCCAGTCCCGTAACTCTGATCAACTTCTGGCCGGTAGATCATGCGTGAGTACCCTGTTCAGTGTCATTCATTCAGACAGACAGACAGACAGACAGACAGACAGACAGACAGACAGACAGACAGACAGACAGACAGACAGACAGACAGACAGACAGACAGACAGACAGACAGACAGACAGACAGACAGACAGACAGACAGACGTTATCTGTCATACAAAGTACTGTAGTCTATGTCATGTTATAACTCATCCTGTTACTGTACTGTAGTCTATATCATGTTATAACTCATCCTGTTACTGTAGTCTATATCAGGTTATAACTCATCCTGTCACTGTACTGTAGTCTATATCATGTTATAACTCATCCTGTTACTGTAGTCTATATCATGTTATAACTCATCCTGTCACTGTAGTCTATATCAGGTTATAACTCATCCTGTCACTGTAGTCTATATCATGTTATAACTCATCCTGTCACTGTACTGTAGTCTATATCATGTTATAACTCATCCTGTCACTGTAGTCTATATCATGTTATAACTCATCCTGTTACTGTACTGTAGTCTATATCATGTTATAACTCATCCTGTTACTGTAGTCTATATCATGTTATAACTCATCCTGTTACTGTAGTCTATATCATGTTATAACTCATCCTGTCACTGTACTCTAGTCTATGTCATGTTATAACTCATCCTGTCACTGTACTGTAGTCTATATCATGTTATAACTCATCCTGTTACTGTAGTCTATATCATGTTATAACTCATCCTGTCACTGTAGTCTTATATCAGGTTATAACTCATCCTGTCACTGTACTGTAGTCTATATCATGTTATAACTCATCCTGTTACTGTAGTCTATATCATGTTATAACTCATCCTGTCACTGTAGTCTTATATCAGGTTATAACTCATCCTGTCACTGTACTGTAGTCTATATCATGTTATAACTCATCCTGTTACTGTAGTCTATATCATGTTATAACTCATCCTGTCACTGTAGTCTTATATCAGGTTATAACTCATCCTGTCACTGTACTGTAGTCTATATCATGTTATAACTCATCCTGGCTATATAGAGCTCTGTGGTTCATATTGACATGACACTGTGCTGTGGGTGCTGGGGGCTATATAGAGCTCTGTGGTTCATATTGACATGACACTGTGCTGTGGGTGCTGGGGGCTATATAGAGCTCTGTGGTTCATATTGACATGACACTGTGCTGTGGGTGCTGGGGGCTATATAGAGCTCTGTGGTTCATATTGACATGACACTGTGCTGTGGGTGCTGGGGGCTATATAGAGCTCTGTGGTTCATATTGACATGTCACTGTGCTGTGGGTGCTGGGGGCTATATAGAGCTCTGTGGTTCATATTGACATGTCACTGTGCTGTGGGTGCTGGGGGCTATATAGAGCTCTGTGGTTCATATTGACATGACACTGTGCTGTAGGTGCTGGGGCTATATAGAGCTCTGTGGTTCATATTGACATGACACTGTGCTGTGGGTGCTAGGGGCTATATAGAGCTCTGTGGTTCATATTGACATGACACTGTGCTGTGGGTGCTAGGGGCTATATAGAGCTCTGTGGTTCATATTGACATGACACTGTGCTGTGGGTGCTGGGGGCTATATAGAGCTCTGTGGTTCATATTGACATGACACTGTGCTGTGGGTGCTGGGGGCTATATAGAGCTCTGTGGTTCATATTGACATGACACTGTGCTGTGGGTGCTGGGGGCTATATAGAGCTCTGTGGTTCATATTGACATGTCACTGTGCTGTGGGTGCTGGGGGCTATATAGAGCTCTGTGGTTCATATTGACATGTCACTGTGCTGTGGGTGCTGGGGGCTATATAGAGCTCTGTGGTTCATATTGACATGACACTGTGCTGTGGGTGCTAGGGGCTATATAGAGCTCTGTGGTTCATATTGACATGACACTGTGCTGTGGGTGCTGGGGGCTATATAGAGCTCTGTGGTTCATATTGACATGACACTGTGCTGTGGGTGCTGGGGGCTATATAGAGCTCTGTGGTTCATATTGACATGTCACTGTGCTGTGGGTGCTAGGGGCTATATAGAGCTCTGTGGTTCATATTGACATGACACTGTGCTGTGGGTGCTAGGGGCTATATAGAGCTCTGTGGTTCATATTGACATGTCACTGTGCTGTGGGTGCTAGGGGCTATATAGAGCTCTGTGGTTCATATTGACATGTCACTGTGCTGTGGGTGCTGGGGGCTATATAGAGCTCTGTGGTTCATATTGACATGTCACTGTGCTGTGGGTGCTGGGGGCTATATAGAGCTCTGTGGTTCATATTGACATGTCACTGTGCTGTGGGTGCTGGGGGCTATATAGAGCTCTGTGGTTCATATTGACATGTCACTGTGCTGTGGGTGCTAGGGGCTATATAGAGCTCTGTGGTTCATATTGACATGTCACTGTGCTGTGGGTGCTGGGGCTATATAGAGCTCTGTGGTTCATATTGACATGACACTGTGCTGTGGGTGCTGGGGGCTATATAGAGCTCTGTGGTTCATATTGACATGACACTGTGCTGTGGGTGCTAGGGGCTATATAGAGCTCTGTGGTTCATATTGACATGACACTGTGCTGTGGGTGCTGGGGGCTATATAGAGCTCTGTGGTTCATATTGACATGACACTGTGCTGTGGGTGCTGGGGGCTATATAGAGCTCTGTGGTTCATATTGACATGACACTGTGCTGTAGGTGCTGGGGGCTATATAGAGCTCTGTGGTTCATATTGACATGACACTGTGCTGTGGGTGCTGGGGCTATATAGAGCTCTGTGGTTCATATTGACATGACACTGTGCTGTGGGTGCTGGGGGCTATATAGAGCTCTGTGGTTCATATTGACATGTCACTGTGCTGTGGGTGCTGGGGGCTATATAGAGCTCTGTGGTTCATATTGACATGTCACTGTGCTGTGGGTGCTGGGGGCTATATAGAGCTCTGTGGTTCATATTGACATGACACTGTGCTGTGGGTGCTGGGGGCTATATAGAGCTCTGTGGTTCATATTGACATGACACTGTGCTGTGGGTGCTGGGGGCTATATAGAGCTCTGTGGTTCATATTGACATGACACTGTGCTGTGGGTGCTGGGGGCTATATAGAGCTCTGTGGTTCATATTGACATGACACTGTGCTGTGGGTGCTGGGGGCTATATAGAGCTCTGTGGTTCATATTGACATGTCACTGTGCTGTGGGTGCTGGGGGCTATATAGAGCTCTGTGGTTCATATTGACATGACACTGTGCTGTGGGTGCTGGGGGCTATATAGAGCTCTGTGGTTCATATTGACATGACACTGTGCTGTGGGTGCTGGGGGCTATATAGAGCTCTGTGGTTCATATTGACATGACACTGTGCTGTGGGTGCTGGGGGCTATATAGAGCTCTGTGGTTCATATTGACATGACACTGTGCTGTGGGTGCTGGGGGCTATATAGAGCTCTGTGGTTCATATTGACATGACACTGTGCTGTGGGTGCTGGGGGCTATATAGAGCTCTGTGGTTCATATTGACATGACACTGTGCTGTGGGTGCTGGGGGCTATATAGAGCTCTGTGGTTCATATTGACATGACACTGTGCTGTGGGTGCTGGGGGCTATATAGAGCTCTGTGGTTCATATTGACATGACACTGTGCTGTGGGTGCTGGGGGCTATATAGAGCTCTGTGGTTCATATTGACATGACACTGTGCTGTGGGTGCTGGGGGCTATATAGAGCTCTGTGGTTCATATTGACATGACACTGTGCTGTGGGTGCTGGGGGCTATATAGAGCTCTGTGGTTCATATTGACATGACACTGTGCTGTGGGTGCTGGGGGCTATATAGAGCTCTGTGGTTCATATTGACATGACACTGTGCTGTAGGTGCTAGGGGCTATATAGAGCTCTGTGGTTCATATTGACATGACACTGTCTAGTGGACCTGTTGAAGCGTGTTGTCTGGATCATAACCGCTGACATCTTTAGGTTTTATTCCCTCTGGGTCTTTCTCTTTCGTTCTCTTCCACTCCTCTCCTCTCTCTCCTGTCTGTAGGCCTGCGTCCTCCCCCCAGCTTTCCCATGACGACACACATTCACGCATCGAGCATTACGCCAGCCGGTAAGATAAAGACACACGTGTATTTACGTAGTTAGACTCTAATCTCTCAGCTACTGATTGACTGTAGAGTTACTGTGTCCAGGAGTATAGACTCACTCACTGAATGTTGAACTTTAGACCTCGTGACAACCAGATACTAACAGGCATTATCGTGTAATCCTGATTCCACCTTCAGTAGAGGTTTTTCTCCCTGTTTACTAAACTGGTGAATCTTTACTCTGTAACCGTTTACCTGAGGCTTGTACCATGATATTCATCCCAGAGTCCAGGGTCTACCACTGAATTGTCCTGGAACAATAGAGATGGTATTCAGCCCAGAGTCCAGGGTCTACCACTGAATTGTCCTGGAACAATAGAGATGGTATTCAGAATTGTCCTGGAACAATAGAGATGGTATTCAGCCCAGAGTCTACCACTGAATTGTCCTGGAACAATAGAGATGGTATTCAGCCCAGAGTCTACCACTGAATTGTCCTGGAACAATAGAGATGGTATTCAGCCCAGAGTCTACCACTGAATTGTCCTGGAACAATAGAGATGGTATTCAGCCCAGAGTCTACCACTGAATTGTCCTGGAACAATAGAGATGGTATTCAGCCCAGAGTCTACCACTGAATTGTCCTGGAACAATAGAGATTCAGCCCAGATGGTATTCAGCCCAGAGTCTACCACTGAATTGTCCTGGAACAATAGAGATGGTATTCAGCCCAGAGTCTACCACCACTACCACTTGTCCTGGAACAATAGAGATGGTATTCAGCCCAGAGTCTACCACTGAATTGTCCTGGAACAATAGAGATGGTATTCAGCCCAGAGTCTACCACTGAATTGTCCTGGAACAATAGAGATGGTATTGGAACAATAGAGATGGTAGCCCAGAGTCTACCACTGAATTGTCCTGGAACAATAGAGATGGTATTCAGCCCAGAGTCTACCACTGAATTGTCCTGGAACAATAGAGAGTATGCCCAGAGTCTACCACTGAATTGCCCTGGAACATTAGAGATGGTATTCAGCCCAGAGTCGACCACTGAATTGCCCTGGAACAATAGAGATGGTATTCAGTCCAGGGTCGACCACTGAATTGCCCTGGAACATTAGAGATGGTATTCAGCCCAGAGTCGACCACTGAATTGCCCTGGAACAATAGAGATGGTATTCAGCCCAGAGTCGACCACTGAATTGCCCTGGAACATTAGAGATGGTATTCAGTCCAGGGTCGACCACTGAATTGCCCTGGAACATTAGAGATGGTATTCAGTCCAGGGTCGACCACTGAATTGTCCTGGAACAATAGAGATGGTATTCAGCCCAGAGTCGACCACTGAATTGCCCTGGACAGTGCTGCTCATTCTGTACTAATGGTAGTGAAATGAGTGGAATGTGACTACTGAAATGAATGTGTCTCCCCCCACAGGTTAGCTGAAATGGAGAACCGTAATGGATCTTATCTGAATGACAGTATCTCACCCAATGAGAGCATGTGAGCCCACCCCTTCCTCTTTCAATCCTGTCGTTGATTGGCTTGCTTTGTGAATTGTCTCAGTGGGTTAGGTATGAAGCTGTGTTGTCTCTGTGAGGTGGGTTCTGTCTAGAGCAGTCATGAGTAACACTTGGAGTCTCCTACGGATGGTTTTTAAAGGTTCATTTAACTATCCACTAAACCGA
Organism: Oncorhynchus keta; assembly: GCF_023373465.1. Lineage (NCBI taxonomy): Eukaryota > Metazoa > Chordata > Actinopteri > Salmoniformes > Salmonidae > Oncorhynchus > Oncorhynchus keta. The sequence continues at coordinate 184,021 of NW_026282667.1, forward strand.
GCACGATGAAGAGTTGAAATGATCAAATAACTATCACACAAACTGTTCATCGGACACGCTGTTGAATATCAACAAAGTTGCAGTTTGAGCATCTATAGACCTTCTATAGACCATCTATAGTTATAGACCATCTATAGACCTTCTATAGACCATCTATAGTTATAGACCATCTATAGACCATCTATAGTTATAGACCATCTATAGACCTTCTATAGACCATCTATAGACCATCTATAGTTATAGACCATCTATAGACCTTCTATAGACCATCTATAGTTATAGACCATCTATAGACCTTCTATAGACCATCTATAGTTATAGACCATCTATAGACCTTCTATAGTTATAGACCATCTATAGACCTTCTATAGACCATCTATAGTTATAGACCATCTATAGACCTTCTATAGACCATCTATAGTTATAGACCATCTATAGACCTTCTATAGTTATAGACCATTATAGACCATCTATAGACCTTCTATAGACCATCTATAGTTATAGACCATCTATAGACCTTCTATAGACCATCTATAGTTATAGACCATCTATAGACCTTCTATAGACCATCTATAGTTATAGACCATCTATAGACCTTCTATAGACCATCTATAGTTATAGACCATCTATAGACCTTCTATAGACCATCTATAGTTATAGACCATCTATAGACCTTCTATAGACCATCTATAGTTATAGACCATCTATAGACCATCTATAGTTATAGACCATCTATAGACCTTCTATAGACCATCTATAGTTATAGACCATCTATAGACCTTCTATAGACCATCTATAGTTATAGACCATCTATAGACCTTCTATAGACCATCTATAGTTATAGACCATCTATAGACCTTCTATAGACCATCTATAGTTATAGACCATCTATAGTTATAGACCATCTATAGACCATCTATAGTTATAGACCATCTATAGTTATAGACCATCAATAGACCATCTATAGACCATCTATAGACCATCTATAGTTATAGACCATCTATAGACCATCTATAGACCATCTATAGACCATCTATAGTTATAGACCATCTATAGACCATCTATAGACCATCTATAGACCATCTATAGACCTTCTATAGACCATCTATAGTTATAGACCATCTATAGACCTTCTATAGACCATCTATAGTTATAGACCATCTATAGACCTTCTATAGACCATCTATAGTTATAGACCATCTATAGACCATCTATAGACCATCTATTGACCATCTATAGACCATCTATAGTTATAGACCATCTATTGACCATCTATAGCTACAGACCATCTATAGACCATCTACAGACCCTCTATAGACCATCTATAGTTATAGACCATCTACAGACCCTCTATAGACCATCTATAGTTATAGACCATCTATAGACCATCTACAGACACCATCTATACACCATCTATAGACCATCTACAGACCCTCTATAGACCATCTATAGTTATAGAACATCTATAGACCATCTATAGACCATCTATAGACCATCTATAGCTACAGACCATCTATAGACCATCTATAGACCATCTATAGACCATCTATAGACCATCTATAGACCATTTATAGACCATCTATAGTTATAGACCATCTATTGACCATCTATAGCTACAGACCATCTATAGACCATCTACAGACCCTCTATAGACCATCTATAGTTATAGACCATCTATATATAGACCATCTATAGACCATCTATAGACCATCTATAGACCATCTATAGTTATAGACCATCTATAGACCATCTATAGACCATCTATAGACCATCTATAGACCATCTATAGACCATCTATAGACCATCTATAGACCATCTATAGACCATCTATAGACCATCTATAGACCATCTATAGTTATAGACCATCTATAGACCATCTATAGACCATCTATAGTTATAGACCATCTATAGACCATCTATAGACCATCTATAGACCATCTATAGACCATCTATAGACCATCTATAGACCATCTATAGACCATCTATAGACCATCTATATAGACCATCTATAGACCATCTATAGACCATCTATAGACCATCTATAGACCATCTATAGTTATAGACCATCTATAGACCATCTATAGACCATCTATAGACCATCTATAGACCATCTATAGACCATCTATAGACCATCTATAGACCATCTATAGACCATCTATAGACCATCTATAGACCATCTATAGACCATCTATAGACCATCTATAGACCATCTATAGACGATCTATAGACCATCTATAGACCATCTATAGACCATCTATAGACCATCTATAGACCATCTATAGACCATCTATAGACCATCTATAGACCATCTATTGACCATCTATAGCTACAGACCATCTATAGACCATCTATAGACCATCTATAGACCATCTATAGTTATAGACCATCTATAGACCATCTATAGACCATCTATAGACCATCTATAGATCTATAGACCATCTATAGACCATCTATAGACCATCTATCTATAGACCATCTATAGACCATCTATAGACCATCTATAGACCATCTATAGACCATCTATAGACCATCTATAGACCATCTATAGACCATCTATAGACCATCTATAGACCATCTATAGACCATCTATAGACCATCTATAGACCATCTATAGACCATCTATAGACCATCTATAGACCATCTATAGACCATCTATAGACCATCTATAGACCATCTATAGACCATCTATAGACCATCTATAGACCATCTATAGACCATCTATAGACCATCTATAGACCATCTATAGACCATCTATAGACCATCTGTAGACCATCTATAGACCATCTATAGGGAACAATCCAAATACAATGTTGTCCTGTCAGGCTTTTATCAGTGAACTATAGAGAATCATCTGTGGATGTTCTTCTATCATTGGCTACTTTCATAAATCTCCTCCAATCCCTGTCTATGCACATGACAGCTCTCTTAACATATATTTGATAAGTCCTTTCTCAGAGCGCAGAACAAGTGTTAGAGGCTTAATGTTTGAGCGACTGATAAGTGGGATACCTGCTATTATTACAATGTTTCACAGACAGACACACAGAGAGAGAGAGAGAGAGAGAGAGAGAGAGAGAGAGAGAGACAGAGAGAGAGACAGAGAGAGATAGTTACAGAGAGAGAGAGAGATACAGAGATAGATACAGAGAGAGATAGTTACAGAGAGAGACAGAGAGAGATAGATACAGAGAGAGACAGAGAGAGATAGATACAGAGAGAGACAGAGAGAGATAGATACAGAGAGAGACAGAGAGAGATAGATACAGAGGGAGACAGAGATAGATACAGAGGGAGACAGAGAGAGACAGATACAGAGAGAGATAGATACAGAGGGAGACAGAGAGAGATAGATACAGAGAGAGACGGATACAGAGAGAGAGCCCATCACATGCAAGTTATAACCCAACCCCCAAGCCAACAGCCAGAATGATATCACAACTTTAGACCCTACCCCCAAGCCATAGAGCCAGAATGATATCACAACTTTAACCCTACCCCCAAGCCAACAGCCAGAATGATATCACAACTTTAACCCTACCCCCAAGCCAACAGCCAGAATGATATCACAACTTTAACCCTACCCCCAAGCCAACAGCCAGAATGATATCACAACTTTAACCCTACCCCCAAGCCAACAGCCAGAATGATATCACAACTTTAACCCTACCCCCAAGCCAACAGCCAGAATGATATCACAACTTTAACCCTACCCCCAAGCCAACAGCCAGAATGATATCACAACTTTAACCCTACCCCCAAGCCAACAGCCAGAATGATATCACAACTTTAACCCCCAAGCCAACAGCCAGAATGATATCACAACTTTAACCCTACCCCCAAGCCAACAGCCAGAATGATATCACAACTTTAACCCTACCCCCAAGCCAACAGCCAGAATGTTATCACAACTTTAACCCTACCCCCAAGCCAACATGTTAATGATATCACAACTTTAACCCAACCCCCAAGCCAACATGTTAATGATATCACAACTTTAACCCTAACCCCAAGCCAACAGCCAGAATGATATCACAACGTTAACCCAACCCCCAAGCCAACATGTTAATGATATCACAACTTTAACCCAACCCCAAGACAACAGCCTGAATGATATCACAACTTTAACCCAACCCCCAAGCCAACATGTTAATGATATCACAACTTTAACCCAACCCCCAAGCCAACAGCCAGAATGATATCACAACTTTAACCCAACCCCAAGCCAACATGTTAATGATATCACAACTTTAACTATTGACCCCAAGCCAACAGGTTAATGATATCACAACTTTAACCCCCAAGCCAACAGGTTAATGATATCACAGCTTTAACCTATAGACAAGCCAACAGGTTAATGATATCACAACTTTAACCTCCAAGCCAACAGGTTAATGATATCACAACTTTAACCCCAAGCCAACAGGTTAATGATATCACAACTTTAACCCAACCCCCAAGCCAACAGGTTAATGATATCACAACTTTAACAGGTTAATGATATCAACCCCAAGCCAACAGTTAATGATATCACAACTTTAACCCTACCCTCAAGCCAACAGGTTAATGATATCACAACTTTAGTTACCCCCAAGCCAACAGCCAGAATGATATCACAACTTTAACCCTACCCCAAGCCAACAGGTTAATGATATCACAACTTTAACCCCCAAGCCAACAGGTTAATGATATCACATCTTTAACCCACCCCCCAGCCAACAGGTTAATGATATCACAACTTTAACCCCCAAGCCAACAGGTTAATGATATCACAACTTTAACCCCCAAGCCAACAGGTTAATGATATCACAACTTTAACCCCTAAGCCAACAGGTTAATGATATCACAACTTTAACCCTCCAAGCCAACAGGTTAATGATATCACAACTTTAACCCAACCCCCAGCCAACAGGTTAATGATATCACAACTTTAACCCCCAAGCCAACAGGTTAATGATATCACAACTTTAACCCCCAGCCAACAGGTTAATGATATCACAACTTTAACCCCCAAGCCAACAGGTTAATGATATCACAACTTTAACCCCCTAAGCCAACAGCCAGTTAATGATATCACAACTTTAACCCTCCAAGCCAACAGGTTAATGATATCACTTCTTTAACCCAACCCCCAGCCAACAGGTTAATGATATCACAACTTTAACCCCCAAGCCAACAGGTTAATGATATCACAACTTTAACCCCCAAGCCAACAGGTTAATGATATCACAACTTTAACCCCCAAGCCAACAGGTTAATGATATCACAACTTTAACCCCCAAGCCAACAGGTTAATGATATCACAACTTTAACACCCAAGCCAACAGGTTAATGATATCACAACTTTAACCCCCAAGCCAACAGGTTAATGATATCACAACTTTAACCCTCCAAGCCAACAGGTTAATGATATCACAACTTTAACCCCCAGCCAACAGGTTAATGATATCACAACTTTAACCCCCAAGCCAACAGGTTAATGATATCACAACTTTAACCCCCAAGCCAACAGGTTAATGATATCACAACTTTAACCCCCAAGCCAACAGGTTAATGATATCACAACTTTAACCCCCCAGCCAACAGGTTAATGATATCACAACTTTAACCCCCAAGCCAACAGGTTAATGATATCACAACTTTAATAGCCAACAGGTTAATGATATCACAACTTTAACCCCCAAGCCAACAGGTTAATGATATCACAACTTTAACCCCCAAGCCAACAGGTTAATGATATCACAACTTTAACCCCCAAGCCAACAGGTTAATGATATCACAACTTTAACCCCCAAGCCAACAGGTTAATGATATCACAACTTTAACCCCCAAGCCAACAGTTAATGATATCACAACTTTAACCCCCAAGCCAACAGCCAGTTAATGATATCACAACTTTAACCCTACCCCCAAGCCAACAGCCAGAATGATATCACAACTTTAGACCCCCAAGCCAACAGCCAGTTAATGATATCACAACTTTAACCCTACCCCCAAGCCAACAGTTAATGATATCACAACTTTAACCCTACCCCCAAGCCAACAGCCAGAATGATATCACAACTTTAACCCTACCCCAAGCCAACAGCCAGAATGATATCACAACTTTAACCCTATAGACCAACAGCCAGAATGATATCACAACTTTCTATAGACAACAGCCAGAATGATATCACAACGTTAACCCTACCCCCAATCTAACAGGTTAATGATATCACAACTTTAACCCAACCCCCAAGCCAACATGTTAATGATATCACAACTTTAACCCTACCCCCATTTAGCCACAGCCAGAATGATATCACAACCTTTAACCCTACCCCCAAGCCAACAGGTTAATGATCACATCTTTAACCCAACCCCCAAGCCAACATGTTAATGATATCACAATGTTAAACCCCAAGCCAACAGGTTAATGATATCACAACTTTAACCAACCCCCAAGCCAACAGCCAGAATGATATCACAACTTTAACCCAACCCCCAAGCCAACATGTTAATGATATCACAACTTTAACTCCCAAGCCAACAGGTTAATGATATCACAACTTTAACCCCCAAGCCAACAGGTTAATGATATCACAGCTTTAACCCCCAAGCCAACAGGTTAATGATATCACAACTTTAACCTCCAGAGCCAACAGGTTAATGATATCACAACTTTAACCCCCAGCCAACAGGTTAATGATATCACAACTTTAACCCAGACCCCAAGCCAACAGGTTAATGATATCACAACTTTAACCCAACCCCAAGCCAACAGCCAGAATGATATCACAACTTTAACCCTACCCTCAAGCCAACAGGTTAATGATGTCACAACTTTAACCCTACCCCCAAGCCAACACCAGAATGATATCACAACTTTAACCCTACCCCCAAGCCAACAGGTTAATGATATCACAACTTTAACCCCCAGCCAACAGGTTAATGATATCACATCTTTAACCCCCAGCCAACAGGTTAATGATATCACAACTTTAACCCCCAAGCCAACAGGTTAATGATATCACAACTTTAACCCCCAAGCCAACAGGTTAATGATATCACAACTTTAACCCCTAAGCCAACAGCCAGAATGATATCACAACTTTAACCCTCCAAGCCAACAGGTTAATGATATCACAACTTTAATAGACCCCAGCCAACAGGTTAATGATATCACAACTTTAACCCCCAAGCCAACAGTTTAATGATATCACAACTTTAACCCCCAAGCCAACAGGTTAATGATATCACAACTTTAACCCCCAAGCCAACAGGTTAATGATATCACAACTTTAACCCCTAAGCCAACAGCCAGAATGATATCACAACTTTAACCCTCCAAGCCAACAGGTTAATGATATCACAACTTTAACCATCCCCAGCCAACAGGTTAATGATATCACAACTTTAACCCCCAGCCAACAGTTTAATGATATCACAACTTTAACCCCCAAGCCAACAGGTTAATGATATCACAACTTTAAGAGCCAACAGGTTAATGATATCACAACTTTAACCCCCTATAGCCAACAGGTTAATGATATCACAACTTTAACCCTCCAAGCCAACAGGTTAATGATATCACAACTTTAACCCCAAGCCAACAGGTTAATGATCTCACAACTTTAACCCCAAGGCAACAGGTTAATGATATCACAACTTTAACCCCCCAGCCAACAGGTTAATGATATCACAACTAGCTTTAACCCCCAAGCCAACAGGTTAATGATATCACATCTTTAACCCCCAAGCCAACAGGTTAATGATATCACAACTTTAAGAGCCAACAGGTTAATGATATCACAACTTTAACCCCCAAGCCAACAGGTTAATGATATCACAACTTTAACCCCCAAGCCAACAGGTTAATGATATCACAACTTTAACCCCCAGACCAACAGGTTAATGATATCACAACTTTAACCCCCAAGCCAACAGGTTAATGATATCACAACTTTAACCCCCAAGCCAACAGGTTAATGATATCACAACTTTAACCCCCAAGCCAACAGGTTAATTATATCACAACTTTAAGAGCCAACAGGTTAATGATATCACAACTTTAACCCCCAGCCAACAGCCAGAATGATATCACAACTTTAACCCCCAAGCCAACAGCCAGAATGATATCACAACTTTAACCCCCAAGCCATCAGGTTAATGATATCACAACTTTAACCAACCCCCAAGCCAACAGGTTAATGATATCACAACTTTAACCCCCAAGCCAACAGGTTAATGATATCACAACTTTAACCCCCAAGCCAACAGGTTAATGATATCACAACTTTAAGAGCCAACAGGTTAATGATATCACAACTTTAACCCCCAGCCAACAGGTTAATGATATCACAACTTTAACCCCCAAGCCAACAGGTTAATGATATCACAACTTTAACCCCCAACCAACAGGTTAATGATATCACAACTTTAACCCCCAGAGCCAACAGGTTAATGATATCACAACTTTAACCCCCAAGCCAACAGGTTAATGATATCACAACTTTAAGACCAACAGGTTAATGATATCACAACTTTAACCCCCAAGCCAACAGGTTAATGATATCACAACTTTAACCCCCAAGCCAACAGGTTAATGATATCACAACTTTAACCCCCAAGCCAACAGGTTAATGATATCACAACTTTAACCCCCAGCCAACAGGTTAATGATATCACAACTTTAACCCCCAAGCCAACAGGTTAATGATATCACAACTTTAACCCCCACCAACAGGTTAATGATATCACAACTTTAACCCCCAAGCCAACAGGTTAATGATATCACAACTTTAACCCCCAGCCAACAGGTTAATGATATCACAACTTTAACCCCCAGCCAACAGGTTAATGATATCACAACTTTAACCCCCAAGCCAACAGGTTAATGATATCACAACTTTAAGACCAACAGGTTAATGATATCACAACTTTAACCCCCAAGCCAACAGGTTAATGATATCACAACTTTAACCCCTATAGCCAACAGGTTAATGATATCACAACTTTAACCCCCAGCCAACAGGTTAATGATATCACAACTTTAAGAGCCAACAGGTTAATGATATCACAACTTTAACCCCCAAGCCAACAGGTTAATGATATCACAACTTTAACCCCCAGACCAACAGGTTAATGATATCACAACTTTAACCCCCAAGCCAACAGGTTAATGATATCACAACTTTACCCCCCAGAGCCAACAGGTTAATGATATCACAACTTTAACCCCCAAGCCAACAGGTTAATGATATCACAACTTTAACCCCCAAGCCAACAGGTTAATGATATCACAACTTTAACCCCCAAGCCAACAGGTTAATGATATCACACTTTAACCCCCAGCCAACAGGTTAATGATATCACAATCAGGTTAACCATCTAAGCCAACAGGTTAATGATATCACAACTTTATCCCCAGCCATCAGGTTAATGATATCACACTTTAACCCCCAAGCCAACAGGTTAATGATATCACATCTTTAACCCCAGCCAACAGGTTAATGATATCACATCTTTAACCCCCAACCAACAGGTTAATGATATCACAACTTTAACCCCCAAGACCAACAGGTTAATGATATCACACTTTAACCCCCAGCCAACAGGTTAATGATATCACAACTTTAACCCCCAGCCAACAGGTTAATGATATCACAACTTTAACCCCCAAGCCAACAGGTTCATGATACCATCTTTAACCAACCCCAAGACCAACAGGTTAATGATATCACAACTTTAGACCCCCAGCCAACAGGTTAATGATATCACAACTTTATAGACCAACAGGTTAATGATATCACAACTTTAACCCCCAGCCAACAGGTTAATGATATCACATCTTTAACCAGCCAACAGGTTAATGATATCACACTTTAACAGCCATCAGGTTAATGATATCACATTTAATAGCCAACAGGTTAATGATATCAGACTTTAACCCCCAAGACCAGGTTAATGATATCACATCTTTAACCCCCCAGACCAACAGGTTAATGATATCACAACTTTAACCCCCAGCCAACAGGTTAATGATATCACAACTTTAACCCCCAAGCCAACAGGTTAATGATATCCAACTTTACCCCCAAGACAGGTTAATGATATCACAACTTTAACCCCCAGCCAACAGGTTAATGATATCACAACTTTAACCCCCAAGCCCAGGTTAATGATATCACAACTTTAACCCCCAAGCCACCAGGTTAATGATATCACCTTTAACCCTATAGCCAACAGGTTAATGATATCACAACTTTAACCCCCAAGCCAACAGGTTAATGATATCACAACTTTAACCCTACCCCAAGCCAACAGCCAGAATGATATCACAACTTTAACCCTACCCCAAGACCAACAGCCAGAATGATATCACAACTTTAACCCTACCCCCAGAGCCAACAGCCAGAATGATATCACAACTTTAACCCTACCCCAAGCCAACAGCCAGAATGAGATCCAACGTTAACCCTACAAGCTAACAGGTTAATGATATCACAACTTTAACAACCCCAAGCCAACATGTTAATGATATCACAACTTTAACCCTAGACCAACAGCCAGAATGATATCACAACGTTAACCCTACCCCCAAGCCAACAGGTTAATGATATCACAACTTTAACCCAACCCCCAAGCCAACATGTTAATGATATCACAATGTTAACTTTCAACCCCCAAGCCAACAGGTTAATGATATCACAACTTTAACCCAACCCCAAGCCAACAGCCAGAATGATATCACAACTTTAACCCAACCCCAAGCCAACATGTTAATGATATCACAACTTTAACTCCCAAGCCAACAGGTTAATGATATCACAACTTTAACCCCCAAGCCAACAGGTTAATGATATCACAGCTTTAACCCCCAAGCCAACAGGTTAATGATATCACAACTTTAACCTCCAAGCCAACAGGTTAATGATATCACAACTTTAACCCCAAGCCAACAGGTTAATGATATCACAACTTTAACCCAACCCCAAGCCAACAGGTTAATGATATCACAACTTTAACCCAACCCCCAAGCCAACAGCCAGAATGATATCACAACTTTAACCCTACCCTCAAGCCAACAGGTTAATGATGTCACAACTTTAACCCTACCCCCAAGCCAACAGCCAGAATGATATCACAACTTTAACCCTACCCCAAGCCAACAGGTTAATGATATCACAACTTTAACCCCCAAGCCAACAGGTTAATGATATCACATCTTTAACCCCCAGAGGAACAGGTTAATGATATCACAACTTTAACCCCCAAGCCAACAGGTTAATGATATCACAACTTTAACCCCCAAGCCAACAGGTTAATGATATCACAACTTTAACCCCTAAGCCAACAGCCAGAATGATATCACAACTTTAACCCTCCAAGCCAACAGGTTAATGATATCACAACTTTAACCCAACCCCCAGCCAACAGGTTAATGATATCACAACTTTAACCCCCAAGCCAACAGTTTAATGATATCACAACTTTAGATAGCCAACAGGTTAATGATATCACAACTTTAACCCCCAGAGCCAACAGGTTAATGATATCACAACTTTAAGAGACAGCCAGAATGATATCACAACTTTAACCCTCCAAGCCAACAGGTTAATGATATCACAACTTTAACCCCCAGCCAACAGGTTAATGATATCACAACTTTAACCCCCAAGCCAACAGGTTAATGATATCACAACTTTAACCCCCAGCCAACAGGTTAATGATATCACAACTTTAACCCCCAAGCCAACAGGTTAATGATATCACAACTTTAACCCCCAGCCAACAGGTTAATGATATCACAACTTTAACCCCCAACCAACAGGTTAATGATATCACAACTTTAACCCCCAAGCCAACAGGTTAATGATATCACAACTTTAACCCCCAGCCACAGGTTAAGATATCACAACTTTAACAGAGGTTAATGATATCACAACTTTAACCCCCAGCCAACAGGATGATATCACAACTTTACAAGAGCCAACAGGTTAATGATATCACAACTTTAACCCCCAGCCAACAGGTTAATGATATCACAACTTTAACCCCCAGAGCCAACAGGTTAATGATATCACAACTTTAACCCCCAGCCAACAGGTTAATGATATCACAACTTTAACCCCCAGAGCCAACAGGTTAATGATATCACAACTTTAACCCCCAGCCAACAGGTTAATGATATCACAACTTTAACCCCCAGCCAACAGGTTAATGATATCACAACTTTAACCCCCAAGCCAACAGGTTAATGATATCACACTTTAACCCCCAGCCAACAGGTTAATGATATCACAACTTTAACCCCCAGCCAACAGGTTAATGATATCACAACTTTAAGAGCCAACAGGTTAATGATATCACAACTTTAAGAGCCAACAGGTTAATGATATCACAACTTTAACCCCCAGCCAACAGGTTAATGATATCACAACTTTAAGAGACAGGTTAATGATATCACAACTTTAACCCCCAGCCAACAGGTTAATGATATCACAACTTTAACCCCCAAGCCAACAGGTTAATGATATCACAACTTTAACCCCCAAGCCAACAGGTTAATGATATCACAACTTTAACCCTACCCCCAAGCCAACAGCCAGAATGATATCACAACTTTAACCCTACCCCAAGCCAACAGCCAGAATGATATCACAACTTTAACCCCCAAGCCAACAGCCAGAATGATATCACAACTTTAACCCCCAAGCCAACAGCCAGAATGTTATCACAACTTTAACCCTACCCCCAAGCCAACATGTTAATGATATCACAACTTTAACCCAACCCCCAAGCCAACATGTTAATGATATCACAACTTTAACCCTACCCCCAAGCCAACAGCCAGAATGATATCACAACGTTAACCCTACCCCCAAGCCAACATGTTAATGATATCACAACTTTAACCCAACCCCCAAGCCAACATGTTAATGATATCACAACTTTAACCCAACCCCCAAGCCAACATGTTAATGATATCACAACTTTAACCCAACCCCCAAGACAACAGCCAGAATGATATCACAACTTTAACCCAACCCCCAAGCCAACATGTTAATGATATCACAACTTTAACCCAACCCCCAAGCCAACAGGTTAATGATATCACAACTTTAACCCCCAAGCCAACAGGTTAATGATATCACAACTTTAACCCCCAAGCCAACAGGTTAATGATATCACAACTTTAACCCCCAAGCCAACAGGTTAATGATATCACAACTTTAACCCCCAAGCCAACAGGTTAATGATATCACAACTTTAACCCCCAAGCCAACAGGTTAATGATATCACAACTTTAACCCAACCCCCAAGCCAACAGCCAGAATGATATCACAACTTTAACCCTACCCTCAAGCCAACAGGTTAATGATATCACAACTTTAACCCAACCCCCAAGCCAACAGCCAGAATGATATCACAACTTTAACCCTACCCTCAAGCCAACAGGTTAATGATGTCACAACTTTAACCCCCAAGCCAACAGGTTAATGATATCACAACTTTAACCCCCCAAGCCAACAGGTTAATGATATCACAACTTTAACCCCCAAGCCAACAGGTTAATGATATCACAACTTTAACCCCCAAGCCAACAGGTTAATGATATCACAACTTTAACCCCCCAAGCCAACAGCCAGAATGATATCACAACTTTAACCCCCCAAGCCAACAGGTTAATGATATCACAACTTTAACCCAACCCCCAAGCCAACAGGTTAATGATATCACAACTTTAACCCCCAAGCCAACAGCTTTAATGATATCACAACTTTAACCCCCCAAGCCAACAGGTTAATGATATCACAACTTTAACCCAACCCCCAAGCCAACAGGTTAATGATATCACAACTTTAACCCCCAAGCCAACAGCCAGAATGATATCACAACTTTAACCCCCCAAGCCAACAGGTTAATGATATCACAACTTTAACCCAACCCCCAAGCCAACAGGTTAATGATATCACAACTTTAACCCCCCAAGCCAACAGGTTAATGATATCACAACTTTAACCCCCAAGCCAACAGGTTAATGATATCACAACTTTAACCCCCAGCCAACAGGTTAATGATATCACAACTTTAACCCCCAGCCAACAGGTTAATGATATCACAACTTTAACCCCCAAGCCAACAGGTTAATGATATCACAACTTTAACCCAACCCCCAAGCCAACAGGTTAATGATATCACAACTTTAACCCCCAAGCCAACAGGTTAATGATATCACAACTTTAACCCCCCAAGCCAACAGGTTAATGATATCACAACTTTAACCCCCAAGCCAACAGGTTAATGATATCACAACTTTAACCCCCCAGCCAACAGGTTAATGATATCACAACTTTAACCCCAGCCAACAGGTTAATGATATCACAACTTTAACCCCAGCCAACAGGTTAATGATATCACAACTTTAACCCCCAAGCCAACAGGTTAATGATATCACAACTTTAACCCCCAGCCAACAGGTTAATGATATCACAACTTTAACCCCCAGCCAACAGGTTAATGATATCACAACTTTAACCCCCAAGCCAACAGGTTAATGATATCACAACTTTAACCCCCAAGCCAACAGGTTAATGATATCACAACTTTAACCCCCAGCCAACAGGTTAATGATATCACAACTTTAACCCCCAAGCCAACAGGTTAATGATATCACAACTTTAACCCCCAAGCCAACAGGTTAATGATATCACAACTTTAACCCCCAAGCCAACAGGTTAATGATATCACAACTTTAACCCCCAAGCCAACAGGTTAATGATATCACAACTTTAACCCTACCCCCAAGCCAACAGCCAGAATGATATCACAACTTTAACCCTACCCCAGCCAACAGCCAGAATGATATCACAACTTTAAACCCCAAGCCAACAGCCAGAATGATATCACAACTTTAACCCTACCCCCAAGCCAACAGCCAGAATGATATCACAACGTTAACCCTACCCCAAGCCAACAGGTTAATGATATCACAACTTTAACCCAACCCCCAAGCCAACATGTTAATGATATCACAACTTTAACCCTACCCCCAGAATGTTATCACAACTTTAACCCCCCCCAAGCCAACAGTTAATGATATCACAACTTTAACCCTACCCCCAAGCCAACAGGTTAATGATATCACAACTTTAACAGAATGATATCACAACCCCCAAGCCAACAGGTTAATGATATCACAACTTTAACCCTAACCCCAAGCCAACAGGTTAATGATATCACAACTTTAACCCCCAAGCCAACAGGTTAATGATATCACAACTTTTAACCCCCAAGCCAACAGGTTAATGATATCACAACTTTAACCCCCAACCAACAGGTTAATGATATCACAACTTTAACCCCCAAGCCAACAGGTTAATGATATCACAACTTTAACCCCCAAGCCAACAGGTTAATGATATCACAACTTTAACCCCCAAGCCAACAGGTTAATGATATCACAACTTTAACCCCCCAAGCCAACAGGTTAATGATATCACAACTTTAACCCCCAAGCCAACAGGTTAATGATATCACAACTTTAACCCCCCAGCCAACAGGTTAATGATATCACAACTTTAACCCCCAAGCCAACAGGTTAATGATATCACAACTTTAACCCCCAAGCCAACAGGTTAATGATATCACAACTTTAACCCCCCAAGCCAACAGGTTAATGATATCACAACTTTAACCCCCCAAGCCAACAGGTTAATGATATCACAACTTTAACCCCCAAGCCAACAGGTTAATGATATCACAACTTTAACCCCCAAGCCAACAGCCAGAATGATATCACAACTTTAACCCCCCAAGCCAACAGGTTAATGATATCACAACTTTAACCCCCAAGCCAACAGGTTAATGATATCACAACTTTAACCCAACCCCCAAGCCAACAGGTTAATGATATCACAACTTTAACCCCCAAGCCAACAGGTTAATGATATCACAACTTTAACCCCAGCCAACAGGTTAATGATATCACAACTTTAACCCCCAAGCCAACAGGTTAATGATATCACAACTTTAACCCCCCAGCCAACAGGTTAATGATATCACAACTTTAACCCCCAAGCCAACAGGTTAATGATATCACAACTTTAACCCCCAAGCCAACAGGTTAATGATATCACAACTTTAACCCCCAAGCCAACAGGTTAATGATATCACAACTTTAACAATGGTGGAACAAACCCAAGCCAACAGGTTAATGATATCACAACTTTAACCCCCTTTAAGATTTAATGCCAACAGGTTAATGATATCACAACTTTAACCCCCAAGCCAACAGGTTAATGATATCACAACTTTAACCCCCAAGCCAACAGGTTAATGATATCACAACTTTAACAACCCCAAGCCAACAGGTTAATGATATCACAACTTTAGCCAACCTTTAACCCCAGCCAACAGGTTAATGATATCACAACTTTAACCCCCCAGCCAACAGGTTAATGATATCACAACTTTAACCCCCAAGCCAACAGGTTAATGATATCACAACTTTAACCCCCAAGCCAACAGGTTAATGATATCACAACTTTAACCCCCAAGCCAACAGGTTAATGATATCACAACTTTAACCCCCAAGCCAACAGGTTAATGATATCACAACTTTAACCCAACCCCCAAGCCAACAGGTTAATGATATCACAACTTTAACCCCCAAGCCAACAGGTTAATGATATCACAACTTTAACCCCCAAGCCAACAGGTTAATGATATCACAACTTTAACCCCCAAGCCAACAGGTTAATGATATCACAACTTTAACCCCAAGCCAACAGGTTAATGATATCACAACTTTCACAACAGGTTAATGATTCACAACTTTAACCCCCAAGCCAACAGGTTAATGATATCACAACTTTAACCCCCAAGCCAACAGGTTAATGATATCACAACTTTAACCCCCAAGCCAACAGGTTAATGATATCACAACTTTAACCCCCAAGCCAACAGGTTAATGATATCACAACTTTAACCCCCAAGCCAACAGGTTAATGATATCACAACTTTAACAACCCCCAAGCCAACAGGTTAATGATATCACAACTTTAACCCCCAAGCCAACAGGTTAATGATATCACAACTTTAACCCCCAAGCCAACAGGTTAATGATATCACAACTTTAACAGGTTAATGATATCACAACCCCCAAGCCAACAGGTTAATGATATCACAACCCAAGCCAACAGGTTTAACCCCAACCCCCAAGCCAACAGGTTAATGATATCACAACTTTAACCCCCCCAAGCCAACAGGTTAATGATATCACAACTTTAACCCCAAGCCAACAGGTTAATGATATCACAACTTTAACCCCCAAGCCAACAGGTTAATGATATCACAACTTTAACCCCCAAGCCAACAGGTTAATGATATCACAACTTTAACCCCCCCAAGCCAACAGGTTAATGATATCACAACTTTAACCCCCAAGCCAACAGGTTAATGATATCACAACTTTAACCCCCCAGCCAACAGGTTAATGATATCACAACTTTAACCCCAAGCCAACAGGTTAATGATATCACAACTTTAACCCCCAAGCCAACAGGTTAATGATATCACAACTTTAACCCAACCCCCAAGCCCACCAAGCCAACAGGTTAATGATATCACAACTTTAACCCCCAAAGCCAACAGGTTAATGATATCACAACTTTAACCCCCAAGCCAACAGGTTAATGATATCACAACTTTAACCCCCCAAGCCAACAGGTTAATGATATCACAACTTTAACCCCCCAAGCCAACAGGTTAATGATATCACAACTTTAACCCCCAAGCCAACAGGTTAATGATATCACAACTTTAACCCCCAAGCCAACAGGTTAATGATATCACAACTTTAACCCCCAGCCAACAGGTTAATGATATCACAACTTTAACCCCCAAGCCAACAGGTTAATGATATCACAACTTTAACCCCCAGCCAACAGGTTAATGATATCACAACTTTAACCCCCAAGCCAACAGGTTAATGATATCACAACTTTAACCCCCAAGCCAACAGGTTAATGATATCACAACTTTAACCCCCAGCCAACAGGTTAATGATATCACCTTTAACCCCCAGCCAACAGGTTAATGATATCACAACTTTAACCCCCAAGCCAACAGGTTAATGATATCACAACTTTAACTTTAACCCCAAGCCAACAGGTTAATGATATCACAACTTTAACCCCCAAGCCAACAGGTTAATGATATCACAACAGGTTTAATCACAACTTTAACCCCCAAGCCAACAGGTTAATGATATCACAACTTTAACCCCCAAGCCAACAGGTTAATGATATCACAACTTTAACCCCCCAGCCAACAGGTTAATGATATCACAACTTTAACCCCCCAAGCCAACAGGTTAATGATATCACAACTTTAACCCCCCAAGCCAACAGGTTAATGATATCACAACTTTAACCCCCAAGCCAACAGGTTAATGATATCACAACTTTAACCCCCAAGCCAACAGGTTAATGATATCACAACTTTAACCCCCCAGCCAACAGGTTAATGATATCACAACTTTAACCCCCAAGCCAACAGGTTAATGATATCACAACTTTAACCCCCAAGCCAACAGGTTAATGATATCACAACTTTAACCCCCAAGCCAACAGGTTAATGATATCACAACTTTAACCCCCAAGCCAACAGGTTAATGATATCACAACTTTAACCCCCAAGCCAACAGGTCTACATCTTAAAGGATATGTATTTGTCAGAGTGGATCATTGAACATTGAATTGAATCAAATATAATTGAATACCGAACAACAATCTGTGGTAAATGTGTCAATTTATAGCTGGTTGTCTCCACTCTGTCTCTCTCGCTCTGTCTTTGTGGAACTGAAAATGAATGTTGTTAGTTGACTGGCTGGCCGTTGTGAGGCTGTTAGGTGTGACTGTCAGCTAATAGCAACCTCTCTCTGTGTGTATGTCCCCCCCCCCTCTCTCTCCTTCTCCCTCCCTCCTTCTACCACTGTAGTGATGATGAACACCTGTTGATTCAGCACTACTGTCAGAGTCTGAACCAGGGCTCTCCCCTCAGCCAGCCACGCAGCCCCGCCCAGATCCTCATCTCCATGGAGAGTGAGGAGAAGGGGGAGCTGGAGAGGGTGCTCAACGACCTGGAGTCAGACAACAGGTGAGGGGAACAGTGTGACACATTCATACCAACTGATCCCAGCACAGACAAACTGATATAGACAAGTTTCTCCATCGAACGTCCATGTTGGATCCAGAAGATTCTACAGTTGTTATCAGGCAGTCGGTTTACGGTTGTTTTGTGGGTTGATAGGTCGTCACTAGTTACCACAGCCACAAAGTCATAAACCCCACCTATTTAAAAAAATATGTATCATTTTAAACCTAACCTCAACCCTAACCACACTGCTAACCTTATGCCTAACCTTAAATTAAAAACCAAAAGGTTTTCATTTTTGTTGTCATGAAATTTGACGATTTTATAGCCAATTATGACTTTGTGGCTGTGGTAACTAGTGGAAACTGAGTTGATAGTGAGGTTTTTGGATCTAGGCCAGGTTACTGTAAAGCACTGTGTGACTGATGTTGTTGTAAAACAGATAGAAAATAATTTGATTGAGGGATTAATTAACGAGACTGAACTGAGTTAGCCTGGGTACCAGTCTGTTTGAGTTAATATTCAACTCCTTGGCATATCACGGAGTGGAATGTTAGGAAACAGGTTCTGGATTTCAGGCTAGAGCTGAGTCCCATTGTATACATGTCAGTCAAGTGCCTTGCTCAAGGGCAAATCAACAGATTTTTCACCTAGTCGGCTCGGGGATTCGAACCAGTGACCTTTCGGTTACTGGCCCAACGCTCTTAACCTCTGTCCGCTCCCTCTCAGGAAGCTACAGGCGGAGTATGACAAGTTGAAGAAGGCCCACGACCACAAGGGTCTGTCCCCACTCCCCTCACCCCCGGAGATGCTGCCCGCTTCGCCCCAGAGCCCACGGGACGCCGAGCTGATCGCTGAGGCCAAACTGCTGAGGCAGCACAAAGGACGGCTGGAGGCTCGCATGCAGATCCTGGAGGACCATAACAAACAACTGGAGTCACAGCTACACCGGCTCAGACAGCTACTGGAACAGGTCCTGAAACACACACTGTACACACACACACATACACACTATACACACACACTATACCTGTGTCTCTCTCCAGACTGATGAGTGTATGGGATAATGCCTGTGTCTGTCTCCAGACTGATGAGTGTGTGGGATAATGCCTGTGTCTGTCTCCAGACTGATGAGTGTGTGGGATAATGCCTGTGTCTGTCTCCAGACTGATGAGTGTGTGGGATAATGCCTGTGTCTGTCTCCAGACTGATGAGTGTGTGGGATAATGCCTGTGTCTGTCTCCAGACTGATGAGTGTGTGGGATAATGCCTGTGTCTGTCTCCAGACTGATGAGTGTGTGGGATAATGCCTGTGTCTGTCTCCAGACTGATGAGTGTGTGGGATAATGCCTGTGTCTGTCTCCAGACTGATGAGTGTGTGGGATAATGCCTGTGTCTGTCTCCAGACTGATGAGTGTGTGGGATAATGCCTGTCTGTCTCCAGACTGATGAGTGTGTGGGATAATGTCTGTGTCTGTCTCCAGACTGATGAGTGTGTGGGATAATGCCTGTGTCTGTCTCCAGACTGATGAGTGTGTGGGATAATGCCTGTGTCTGTCTCCAGACTGATGAGTGTGTGGGATAATGCCTGTGTCTGTCTCCAGACTGATGAGTGTGTGGGATAATGCCTGTGTCTGTCTCCAGACTGATGAGTGTGTGGGATAATGCCTGTGTCTGTCTCCAGACTGATGAGTGTGTGGGATAATGTCTGTGTCTGTCTCCAGACTGATGAGTGTGTGGGATAATGCCTGGGTCTGTCTCTAGACTGATGAGTGTGTGGGATAATGCCTGTGTCTGTCTCCAGACTGATGAGTGTGTGGGATAATGCCTGTGTCTGTCTCCAGACTGATGAGTGTGTGGGATAATGCCTGTGTCTGTCTCCAGACTGATGAGTGTGTGGGATAATGCCTGTGTCTGTCTCTAGACTGATGAGTGTGTGGGATAATGCCTGTGTCTGTCTCCAGACTGATGAGTGTGTGGGATAATGCCTGTCTGTCTCCAGACTGATGAGTGTGTGGGATAATGTCTGTGTCTGTCTCCAGCCTGATGAGTGTGTGGGATAATGCCTATGTCTGTCTCCAGACCGATGAGTGTGTGGGATAATGCCTGTGTCTGTCCCCAGACTGATGAGTGTGTGGGATAATGCCTGTCTGTCTCCAGACTGATGAGTGTGTGGGATAATGCCTGTCTGTCCCCAGACTGATGAGTGTGTGGGATAATGCCTGTCTGTCTCCAGACTGATGAGTGTGTGGGATAATGCCTGTGTCTGTCTCCAGACTGATGAGTGTGTGGGATAATGCCTGTGTCTGTCCCCAGACTGATGAGTGTGTGGGATAATGCCTGTGTCGTGTCTCCAGACTGACTCCAAGGTGAACGGTACAGCCCTGTCCTCTCCCTCCACCTCGTCCCAGCGCTCTGACACCAGTCTGCCTCTGATGCGTGTAGCAGGCAGCCAGACTACAGAGACCATGGGTGAGACTGGAACTCCACTCAGCACAACATCACCAGCTATGAGCCCAGTGGACCAGACTGGTTGTTACAGTGTTATGTCATATGTTGGGACACTATGGTCCGGTTGATGCTGGACTGGTTTAAAAAAATATGTTTCCTATGAAGTCATTGTACTAACCTGAAGATGACTGGTTGGAATCATTTTCTTTGCTGTAGGTGACGATGAGCTGTCGAGTCCGTCCCAAGATGCATTGGGGCTAGAGGACGTGATGGAGCAGCTAAACAACTCCTTCCCCCACAGCCAAGGTAGGACGCACACGCACACACAGACACGCACATAAACACGCACACACACGGACATCCTACTCACTCAAGCAATTTCCATAGATGCACAAATCACCTCATGTTAGACCTACAGTCCAGGAGGGTCATTCTCCTAATGATCTAACCAGTAGGATCAGCCTCAGTGGCATATCTCGAGCACTGTTATTCATTCTACTGTTATTCATTCTACTGTTATTCATTCTACTGTTATTCATTCTACTGTTATTCATTCTACTGTTATTCACTGTTATTCATTCTGCTGTTATTCATTCTACTGTTATTCATTCTACTGTTATTCATTCTACTGTTATTCATTCTACTATTATTCATTCTACTGTTATTCATTCTGCTGTTATTCATTCTGCTGTTATTCATTCTACTGTTATTCATTCTGTTATTCATTCTACTGTTATTCATTCTGCTGTTATTCATTCTGCTGTTATTCATTCTACTGTTATTCATTCTACTGTTATTCATTCTACTGTTATTCATTCTACTGTTATTCATTCTACTGTTATTCATTCTACTGTTATTCATTCTACTGTTATTCATTCTACTGTTATTCATTCTACTGTTATTCATTCTGCTGTTATTCATTCTACTGTTATTCATTCTGCTGTTATTCATTCTACTGTTATTCATTCTACTGTTATTCATTCTACTGTTATTCATTCTGCTGTTATTCATTCTACTGTTATTCATTCTGCTGTTATTCATTCTACTGTTATTCATTCTACTGTTATTCATTCTACTGTTATTCATTCTACTGTTATTCATTCTACTGTTATTCATTCTACTGTTATTCATTCTGCTGTTATTCATTCTGCTGTTATTCATTCTGCTGTTATTCATTCTACTGTTATTCATTCTACTCTTATTCATTCTACTGTTATTCATTCTACTGTTATTCATTCTACTGTTATTCATTCTACTGTTATTCATTCTACTGTTATTCATTCTGCTGTTATTCATTCTACTGTTATTCATTCTACTGTTCTACTGTTATTCATTCTACTGTTCTACTGTTATTCATTCTACTGTTATTCATTCTACTGTTATTCATTCTACTGTTATTCATTCTACTGTTATTCATTCTACTGTTATTCATTCTACTGTTATTCATTCTACTGTTATTCATTCTACTGTTATTCATTCTACTGTTATTCATTCTACTGTTATTCATTCTACTGTTATTCATTCTACTGTTATTCATTCTACTGTTATTCATTCTACTGTTATTCATTCTACTGTTATTCATTCTACTGTTATTCATTCTACTGTTATTCATTCTACTGTTATTCATTCTACTGTTATTCATTCTACTGTTATTCATTCTACTGTTATTCATTCTACTGTTATTCATTCTACTGTTATTCATTCTACTATTATTCATTCAACTGTTATTCATTCTACTGTTATTCATTCTACTGTTATTCATTCTACTGTTATTCATTCTACTGTTATTCATTCTACTATTATTCATTCTGCTGTTATTCATTCTACTGTTATTCATTCTACTATTATTCATTCTACTGTTATTCATTCTACTGTTATTCATTCTACTGTTATTCATTCTACTATTATTCATTCTACTGTTATTCATTCTACTGTTATTCATTCTACTGTTATTCATTCTACTGTTATTCATTCTACTATTATTCATTCTACTGTTATTCATTCTACTGTTCTATTATTCATTCTCTGTTATTCATTCTACTGTTATTCATTCTACTGTTATTCATTCTATTATTCTACTATTCATTCATTCTACTGTTATTCATTCTGTTATTCTGTTCTACTGTTATTCATTCTACTGTTATTCATTCTACTGTTATTCATTCTACTGTTATTCATTCTACTGTTATTCATTCTACTGTTATTCATTCTACTGTTATTCATTCTACTGTTATTCATTCTACTATTATTCATTCTACTGTTATTCATTCTACTGTTATTCATTCTACTGTTATTCATTCTCTGTTATTCTACTGTTATTCATTCTACTGTTATTCATTCTACTGTTATTCATTCTACTATTATTCATTCTACTGTTATTCATTCTACTGTTATTCATTCTACTGTTATTCATTCTACTATTATTCATTCTCTCACTGTTATTCTACTGTTATTCATTCTACTACTGTTATTCATTCTACTGTTATTCATTCTACTTATTATTCATTCTACTGTTATTCATTCTACTGTTATTCATTCTACTGTTATTCATTTCTATTATTCATTCTACTGTTATTCATTCTACTGTTATTCATTCTGTTATTCATTCTGTTATTCATTCTACTGTTATTCATTTCTATTATTCATTCTACTGTTATTCATTCTACTGTTATTCATATTGTTATTCATTGTTATTCATTCTATTCTACTGTTATTCATTCTACTGTTATTCATTCTACTGTTATTCATTCTACTGTTATTCATTCTACTGTTATTCATTCTACTGTTATTCATTCTGTTATTATTCTACTTATTCATTCTACTGTTATTCATTCTACTGTTATTCATTCTACTGTTATTCATTCTACTGTTATTCATTCTACTGTTATTCATTTCTGTTATTCATTCTACTGTTATTCATTCTACTGTTATTCATTTCTGTTATTCATTCTACTGTTATTCATTCTACTGTTATTCATTCTGCTGTTATTCATTCTACTGTTATTCATTCTGCTGTTATTCATTCTACTGTTATTCATTCTACTGTTATTCATTCTGCTGTTATTCATTCTACTGTTATTCATTCTACTGTTATTCATTCTACTGTTATTCATTCTACTGTTATTCATTCTACTGTTATTCATTCTACTGTTATTCATTCTGCTGTTATTCATTCTACTGTTATTCATTCTACTGTTATTCATTCTACTGTTATTCATTCTACTGTTATTCATGCTGTTATTCATTCTACTGTTATTCATTCTACTGTTATTCATTCTACTGTTATTCTGTTATTCATTCTACTGTTCTACTGTTATTCATTCTACTGTTATTCATTCTACTGACCTCTTGAAGTACATGGACTCTTCCTCTCAGTCCTCTGATTGTTCCCTCCTTTCTCTTTATTTCCTTCTTCCCTGTCCTGTTTCTGTGACCCAGGAGGTCGAAGGGGAAACCATTGAGAGGTCAGTGGGGTCACCAGCCCCGTCTACTATACCCTCCTCTCCTGGCCAGTTCTCCCTCCTCTTCTCTCCTCTCTCTATTTCATTCCTCTTCCCTATTCCTTTCTATTCCTCTATCTCTCATATTTCTTGGTGTATTTTGTGTTTGTTCGAGGGGGTGGGGTGGGATTGTTTACTTTAGTATTTTAAGATATGCATTCATGAGTGTTTAATATTTGGGTGAGAGTGTGTGTGTGTCTGTCTGTCTGACGGTCCCTTCTGTCCCTCGTCTCCAGGACTGAGTGTAGGCAGTCTGTTCCACATGGCAGACGACCTGGGTCGAGCCATGGAGTCATTGGTCAACGTGATGACGGACGAACAGAGTGGCGAGTAGCGGAAGACGAGGGCCCGCCCCTTACCCACTCCCCAACCAACCCCCTCCCCCGCATGCTTTTCTAGTCAAAACAACTGGATTGGACACGTTTACAAAGAGAAATATACATATATTTTTGTGAAGGATAAGCATTACAAAACTTGTAGATTTCAGTAGTTTCTTAAAAGTATTGAAAATGGTTTTATTAACAAAAGGCAGGTTTTTAAACTTCTATGCAATTGTATAAAAACATAAAGAGAAAGAAAAAGTGTGAATCTTGTGAACGTCGTTCCATTTCTTCGTATGGAGCATTTCACAACATTTGTATCAAAAAGAAAGATTGTAAACATAAGGGTGCTTTATATTACAAAACTATGTTTATTATAACAACAAAAGATGATATACTGTAAAGGCAATGCAGTCGTCCTGTACCCTTTCAGCGTAGAGAGACTGACTGTGTGTATGTATGCACGTTTGTGTGTGTCTTGGTACGCAAGGATGTGTGTGACGTGTGTGTGTGTGTGTGTGTGTGTGTGTGAAGGTAATCTATTTTCCACATTGCATTATAGCTTTTGCTTTGGGCTGATGCACCTCTTGTTGTTTATCAAACCATCCATCCATCCATAGGTCATAGGTCATATTTTTCTTTAGTAGTGTCTGTTTGATGATCATAATATGATACTATGCCCTTTGCCTCATTCAGCGCAGCTCTGGTCCACTCCTGTGTGTTGAATCTACCACGAGGAGCCATAGAGCACAGACTGAAAGGTCCAATCTGGGATATTAACAGCCGTTATTCTTGTTTTTCAAATGAAGGATTGGGCCTTTAACACTGACAGAAAGAAAGTAATAGTGATGTTTTAATACCTATTCATAGTGGTTTTGTAGGATTATGACATTTAATGTAAATGTAATACCATTTAAAATAGAGCTACAGTACAGTGTGACATTCAGCTGTCTGTAATCGTGAGATGATTTAATTGATTCGATCGGAGTTCTCTCCTAGTGTGATTGGGAGGGTTTAAGATACAAGTGTAGGATTCTAGAACCCCCAGTAATGCAAGCTCTACCTCGTTTTAATTGGTCAAAACCCAACTTTCACATTCTTTTTCATTCTGATCCTTCTTAGGAAGGTGCAGAAAATATTCTACTGTAGTTGGATGCCATCTTAAAGAACCTCTCCATGTTTTGAAATGGAATGAGTCCCTCCAGATACATACACTGTAGTGTCCTCAGTGTAGCTGGATGCCAATCTGAATGTGTTCAGATACATACACTGTAGTGTCCTCAGTGTAGCTGGATGCCAATCTGAATGTGTTCAGATACATACACTGTAGTGTCCTCAGTGTAGCTAGATGCCATCTTAAAGAACCCCTCCAAGTTTTGAAATGAATGAGTTCAGATACATACACTGTAGTGTCCTCAGTGTAGCTGGATGCCAATCTGAATGTGTTCAGATACATACACTGTAGTGTCCTCAGTGTAGCTGGATGCCAATCTGAATGTGTTCAGATACATACATTGTAGTGTCCTCGGCGGTTCATTAAGACATAGAAATGAAATGTCAGACATGTTTAAGGAAACTGGACCAGGGTGCACTACTGTTATCCATCCTGGACACACTAGAGTTGATCTTCCGTGTGCTAATGCATTTGTTTAGTTTTATTTGTATGTTCCTTTATGGAATTGCATGGTGTGGGGGCGTTATCCGTGTGAGATCACAGTTGATTCAATATTCCCATGTTTATTTAAAACCCAAACAACTGAAGGTATTCTTCAGGATTATTACAGGTTCATGACAACACCTGTTTGCTTTGTTTCTGCACCATGTTTATAGCAGCATGATGAAAGATAATGATTCATTAATCCACTGCCTCATTCATTTCTAACCCTGGAGTTGTATTGTCCATCTTTTACAATAACTTGTTTGTTTCACAACATATCAAATTCCACCAAATATATGCCTTACTACTGTATTATAAAACGCTTTACTGTCTATCAATAAAGCAGTGATGTTGACTTGAGCTCCGTCCTCGTCTTTCTCTAAACACACACACACACACACACACACACACACACACACACACACACACACACACACACACACACACACACACACACACACACACACACACACACACACACACACACACACACACACACACCACCTCACACACACACACACACACACACACACACACACACACACACACACACACACACACAACCTCACACACACACACACACACACACACACACACACACACACACACACACACACACACACACACACACCTCACACACACACACACACACCTCACACACACACACACACCACCTCACACACACACACACACACACACACACCACCACACACACACACACACACACACCACACACACACACATCACACACACACACACACACACACACACCACCTCACACACACACACACACACACACACACACACACACACACACACACCACCTCACACACACACACATACACACACACACACACCACACACCACCTCACACACACACACACACACACCACCTCACACACACACCACACACCACCTCACACACACACCACCTCACACACACCACCTCACACACACCACACACACACACACACACACACACACACACACACACACCTGGACCACACACACAGACACACATCCTGCCCTGCCTATCACACACACAGCCACACACACACACACACCATCGAACACACCTCACACACACCACCTCACACACACACACACACACACACACACCATCACACACACACACACACTCACCTCACCTCACTCAGACCATCACACCCACTCACTCATCACCTCACACACACACACACACACCACCTCACATGACCATCACGGTCCACCAGTCTCTACTCACAGGGGTCACACACACACCACCTCTGTACCATACTCAATGATGTTCACACACACACACCACCACCTCACACACACACACACACACACACTCACACACACACACACCACCTCACTCACAGACCATCACACACACACACCACCTCACTTACAGACCGTCACACTCACACACACACACAACCTCACTCACAGACCATCACACCCACACACACACCACCTCACTCACAGACCGTCACACACACCACCTCACTCACAGACCGTCACACTCACACACACACACAGACCACACACACACACACACACCACCTCACTCACAGACCATCACACACACACCACCTCACTCACAGACCATCACACACACACACCACCTCACTCACAGACCATCACACACACACACACCACCTCACTCACAGACCGTCACACACACACACCACCTCACTCACAGACCGTCACACACACACACCACCTCACTCACAGACCATCACACACACACACACCCTCACTCACAGACCGTCACACACACACACACACCACCTCACTCACAGACCGTCACACACACACCACCTCACTCACAGACCATCACACACACACACCACCTCACTCACAGACCATCACACACACACACCACCTCACTCACAGACCGTCACACACACACACACCACCTCACTCACAGGAAAAACAAACAATGTGTTATATCACTGTTCTTTATTCCTAAGATGTATTCTATTTAACAGCCATTGAACAACGGCAATATGTGACTAAAACCCCAAAGCACAATGACTTGTTTTATATAAGTCGTCTCAATCCGTCTGATTCAATTTCACCTGGAAGTGGGAACGAAAAGATCACGTTTCAGTGGGGAGTGAATGTAAAACACTTAGCATCCGTTCGACATTACTTCATGTTCTTATACCATGGCATTGTTGAATCCTCGTTTCTGATTGGCTTGAAGGGCATTCTAGAGAGTGATTAGTTCCAGTGTTCAGATACTGTAAATCACTAACCGGTGGTGGAGAGAAGAGGTCTGAGAGGGAGGACCACTCCACGTCTGACTGAGGGGGTGGAGGAGATGAGGCGGACCTTGGATACCCCTGTCTGGAGCCCGTTGGTATGATCCTTGGTCCTGGTGTCATACAGACGCTCGGGGAGGATGGGTGAGACCACTCGTTAAGGAGGGGAGAACAGAGACCATCGCTGCTTTCACTGAGAGAAACTTTGACCTTCGCCATTAACTCTGTTAAAAAACAATCATGTCCTCACTTGAGCTATTCTATAACCATACCTGCGTACTAGTGTAAGATCTCTCACTGCACAATGAAAACATCACTGAGGCTACCAACTCTATAGTAAATATTGTTATCTGTAGGGGACTATCCAAATAAAGTGTCACTAAAAGCCATTTGAGAAGGATATTAGCTAAGACAGGCAGGTAGAAGATCTCAGTCTCAGTCTTGATGTGGATGTGGTGTGAGATGTAGACCTCTCCCTCTGCAGACTCCTCCAGACCTGTAGTCATGGCATACAGCTCCACCTGAAGCTCAGTCTTCATCCCAGCAGCCACCTGCAACAAAGGTCAGGGGTCAATTTAGTCATATCAGGAAGTGAAGTGAGATATATGAATCTAAAACATCCTCAAAGAAAACAATGGGAAATGTTCAGTTTGTGTAATTGAATCGAGCTGACTACGGTAACTATCACCCTGCTCAGTAGAACTCACAGGTCCAGGGGTGTAGATGACTCTGATTCCAGTACCAGGGGACGGCTGTTTCACACTGAACCTAAAGTACAACAACACAGAACAGGCGCTGAATCCACCAGAACATAGACAGAGGAGAACACACCCTGACGACCAAAGACCTTAAACCTCGTCATTTTCACTGCACCACCATCTTTGACAGATATGTCCACAAACAGCCATACTGGTCTGACCTGCAGGTGTGGAAGCCCACGTTCTTCATGAGCACGGGGACACTGTAACTGCAGCCCTCCTTTAGGGTCCCAAACTGGACCTCTGCTGGGAGGAGCTCAAACCCCCGTGGGGCGAGTTGCTGCCCCCCTGTCACAGACACAGTCTTCACCTTCCTCCTCACCGGCTCCTCTACACACAGGAACTGAGAGCCAGACTCGTGTTAGGTCCCCGTGGTAATGCCTGGGCTCTAGCTCAGTAAGCTACGACTTATTGAACTGGCAGGACAGATACATTATTCAACCAGTCATTTATGAACATTTGAACATCTTGGCCACGTTCTGTATATCTCCACCCGCACAGCCAGAAGAGGACTGGCCACCCCACATATGTTCTGTCTGTGTGTCTTTGTTTGTGTGTGTGGAGGACCTGAGCCCTAGGACCGTGCCCCAGGACTACCTGACATGATGGCTCCTTGCTGTCCCCGGTCCACCTGTGTGCTGCTGCTGTTTCAACTGTTCTGCCTTATTATTATTCAACCATGCTGGTCATTTATGAACATTTGAACATCTTGGTCATGTTCTGTTATAATTCTGGAGCTGAAGATGGACTGGCCAGCTTGACTAGCCGGTTCCTCTCGTAGGTTCCCTGCCTAGGTTTTGGCCTTTCTGGGTAGTTTTGCCAGGCCCAATTCCACCTGCATTGTTTGCTGTTTGGGGTTTTCTGGGTTTCTGTAGAGACACTTTGAGATAGCTGTCCCCTACAGGCTATATAAATACATTTGACTTGATTTGATATCATTAGTGTTAACTGAGATATAAGACGTCATGATGTGTGTTTGTGTACAGTGTGTGTGTCTGTGTGTGTGTGTGGGAAAAGGTGTGTTGTGACCAAATAGTGTTCTGTTGTGTGTTAGCTGGTTGGGCACGCTGAAGGGTTTGGAGCTGAGGATGGAGGCTGGCAGCTTGACTCTGTGTCTGCGTGGGTTCCCTGCCACGTCCACCTGGGTACTGCCAGGCCCAATACCACCATGCTGTTGCTTCACTGTAGAGACACCATGAGAGCTGTCCCCTACAGGAGAACACACACAGATCTAGATATCAGTAACAGAGTAACAGATACAAGACCATGATGACTGATTTATATACAGTAGGTGTCTGCAAACTGTTGGGAAAATGGTGTTTGACCAAATAGAATTCTCTTTGTCAGTTAGTCATTCAGCAGACGCTCTTCTCCAGAGCCACTTACAGTAAGTGCATTCATCTTACGATGGCTTGGTGGGACAACTTTTCAACTACCAACTTGAAGTAAATGTCTGATTTTCAAGGTATTCCAGTACTTGAATTTCAGAGTGCCAAATTCAAGCACCTCGTGCGAACCCTGCCTACCAGACATGCCACCAGGGGTCTTTTCAAAGTCCCCAGGTCCAGAACAAATTCAAGCACCTCGTGCGAACCCTGCCTACCAGACATGCCACCAGGGGTCTTTTCAAAGTCCCCAGGTCCAGAACAAATTCAAGCACCTCGTGCGAACCCTGCCTACCAGACATGCCACCAGGGGTCTTTTCAAAGTCCCCAGGTCCAGAACAAATTCAAGCACCTCGTGCGAACCCTGCCTACCAGACATGCCACCAGGGGTCTTTTCAAAGTCCCCAGGTCCAGAAAAACTAATAAAGCAATACCTCACGGCACAACGCCGCAGTACATACATACTTGTTATGTTTATGTACTGACATGTATGTGTAACTGATAGATACACACACACACACACACACACACACACACACACACACACACACACACACACACACACACACACACACACACACACACACACACACACACACACACACACACACATTAAGGTTTTTAAATTGATGTAAATTGTAAAGTCATTTGTCTGTAATGTCTTTTTCGTTATGACTCGAACCCCAGTAAGACCAGCTGTCACCACTCTTACCCTAACACTAACCCAAGTCTAAGTCGTGTACTGAGCAGACCTGCAGTTTGAGGGGTGGGGTTGGTGGGTCTCCTAGGCAGCGCATCACTTCCTGCTGCGTGAGAGGGCGTGGGGTTCAAAGGTCGTTGGGCTGCTTCAAGAATACACACAAGAACAAATAACATGCAAAACAGGGTCACTTTCTTAATGAAGGATAAAATAACACAATACTGTATCATCAATATATCATTAGTATTGTTATAAATGTAGCCTAGCTTTAACCTGTCTCCCGAGGGGCATCTCTGAGGTAGTTCTGGGAGTTGGGAGTGTTGGGGAATGGAGGAAGGTCCTGAGACAGAGATCTCATATCAGGGACCTGACGGGAAAACCCAGATAGTTGTTTTATATATGTACAGTAGCTGAGCTGAATACAATCTGCAATATGTTGCACAGGTTGGAGAGGCACACAGTGAAGCTAATATTAACCTCTGTACCAAACCAAACGCTAGGCTAGTAGCATTGGGAAATATTGTCTTATATTAACCTCTGTACCAAACCAAACGCTAGGCTAGTAGCATTGGGAAATATTGTCTTATATTAACCACCTCTGTACCAAACCAAACGCTAGGCTAGTAGCATTGGGAAATATTGTCTTATATTAACCACCTCTGTACCAAACCAAACGCTAGGCTAGTAGCATTGGGAAATATTGTCTTATATTAACCACCTCTGTACCAAACCAAACGCTAGGCTAGTAGCATTGGGAAATATTGTCTTATATTAACCACCTCTGTATCAAACCAAACGCTAGGCTAGTAGCATTGGGAAATATTGTCTTATATTAACCACCTCTGTATCAAACCAAACGCTAGGCTAGTAGCATTGGGAAATATTGTCTTATATTAACCACCTCTGTACCAAACCAAACGCTAGGCTAGTAGCATTGGGAAATATTGTCTTATATTAACCACCTCTGTACCAAACCAAACTCTAGGCTAGTAGCATTGGGAAATATTGTCTTATATTAACCACCTCTGTACCAAACCAAACGCTAGGCTAGTAGCATTGGGAAATATTGTCTTATATTAACCACCTCTGTATCAAACCAAACGCTAGGCTAGTAGCATTGGGAAATATTGTCTTATGTTAACCACCTCTGTATCAAACCAAACGCTAGGCTAGTAGCATTGGGAAATATTGTCTTATATTAACCACCTCTGTACCAAACCAAACACTAGGCTAGTAGCATTGGGAAATATTGTCTTATATTAACCACCTCTGTACCAAACCAAACGCTAGGCTAGTAGCATTGGGAAATATTGTCTTATATTAACCACCTCTGTACCAAACCAAACGCTAGGCTAGTAGCATTGGGAAATATTGTCTTATATTAACCACCTCTGTACCAAACCAAACGCTAGGCTAGTAGCATTGGGAAATATTGTCTTATATTAACCACCTCTGTACCAAACCAAACGCTAGGCTAGTAGCATTGGGAAATATTGTCTTATATTAACCACCTCTGTACCAAACCAAACGCTAGGCTAGTAGCATTGGGAAATATTGTCTTATATTAACCACCTCTGTACCAAACCAAACGCTAGGCTAGTAGCATTGGGAAATATTGTCTTATATTAACCACCTCTGTACCAAACCAAACGCTAGGCTAGTAGCATTGGGAAATATTGTCTTATATTAACCACCTCTGTACCAAACCAAACACTAGGCTAGTAGCATTGGGAAATATTGTCTTATATTAACCACCTCTGTACCAAACCAAACGCTAGGCTAGTAGCATTGGGAAATATTGTCTTATATTAACCACCTCTGTACCAAACCAAACGCTAGGCTAGTAGCATTGGGAAATATTGTCTTATATTAACCTCTGTACCAAACCAAACACTAGGCTAGTAGCATTGGGAAATATTGTCTTATATTAACCACCTCTGTACCAAACCAAACGCTAGGCTAGTAGCATTGGGAAATATTGTCTTATATTAACCACCTCTGTACCAAACCAAACACTAGGCTAGTAGCATTGGGAAATATTGTCTTATATTAAACCTCTGTACCAAACCAAACGCTAGGCTAGTTGCATTGGGAAATATTGTCTTATATTAACCTCTGTACCAAACCAAACGCTAGGCTAGTTGCATTGGGAAATATTGTCTTATATTAACCTCTGTACCAAACCAAACGCTAGGCTAGTTGCATTGGGAAATATTGTCTTATATTAACCTCTGTACCAAACCAAACGCTAGGCTAGTAGCATTGGGAAATATTGTCTTATATTAACCACCTCTGTACCAAACCAAACGCTAGGCTAGTAGCATTGGGAAATATTGTCTTATATTAACCACCTCTGTACCAAACCAAACGCTAGGCTAGTAGCATTGGGAAATATTGTCTTATATTACCTGTGCTGCCACCTCTGTACCAAACCAAACGCTAGGCTGGTAGCATTGGGAAATATTGTCTTATATTAACCACCTCTGTACCAAACCAAACGCTAGGCTAGTAGCATTGGGAATTTTGTCTTATATTAACCACCTCTGTACCAAACCAAACGCTAGGCTAGTAGCATTGGGAAATATTGTCTTATATTAACCACCTCTGTACCAAACCAAACGCTAGGCTAGTAGCATTGGGAAATATTGTCTTATATTAACCACCTCTGTACCAAACCAAACACTAGGCTAGTAGCATTGGGAAATATTGTCTTATATTAACCACCTCTGTACCAAACCAAACGCTAGGCTAGTAGCATTGGGAAATATTGTCTAGATCCTTTTTTTCAGTTGAGATGAAGTTTATAAATTGACTGGCTGGGCTGTGGGACAATGGACGTGTATTAATGAATCTAATGGAACTGTTAACAGGCATTACGTAGCTGTGCTGAATACAATCCATTGATGAGAAAACTATGTCACCTCCGAGTACTCGAAACCTGCTCCTTTCTCTGAGCGGAAATAAGGAGGAATGATTCTGTTCCTTAGAGCCTCTCTGTAAATCTTCTCCTGGTCCAGCTCCTGTCTGAACAGTACAGCAACATTAAAACATTCATTAATAGCTTAAATATTCCTGGGAAAAGATGTGAATGTCCACTATGTCAACTCTATAATACAGAGCAGTTAGTTAGTTACCTGTGTTGCTCTATCCTGCTCTTCCACATAGTTACCTGTGTTGCTCTATCCTGCTCTTCCACATAGTTACCTGTGTTGCTCTATCCTGCTCTTCCACATAGTTACCTGTGTTGCTCTATCCTGCTCTTCCACATAGTTACCTGTGTTGCTCTATCCTGCTCTTCTACATAGTTACCTGTGTTGCTCTATCCTGCTCTTCCACATAGTTACCTGTGTTGCTCTATCCTGCTCTTCCACATAGTTACCTGTGTTGCTCTATCCTGCTCTTCCACATAGTTACCTGTGTTGCTCTATCCTGCTCTTCCACATAGTTACCTGTGTTGCTCTATCCTGCTCTTCCACATAGTTACCTGTGTTGCTCTATCCTGCTCTTCCACATAGTTACCTGTGTTGCTCTATCCTGCTCTTCCACATAGTTACCTGTGTTGCTCTATCCTGCTCTTCCACATAGTTACCTGTGTTGCTCTATCCTGCTCTTCCACATAGTTACCTGTGTTGCTCTATCCTGCTCTTCCACATAGTTACCTGTGTTGCTCTATCCTGCTCTTCCACATAGTTACCTGTGTTGCTCTATCCTGCTCTTCCACATAGTTACCTGTGTTGCTCTATCCTGCTCTTCCACATAGTTACCTGTGTTGCTCTATCCTGCTCTTCCACATAGTTACCTGTGTTGCTCTATCCTGCTCTTCCACATAGTTACCTGTGTTGCTCTATCCTGCTCTTCCACATAGTTACCTGTGTTGCTCTATCCTGCTCTTCCACATAGTTACCTGTGTTGCTCTATCCTGCTCTTCCACATAGTTACCTGTGTTGCTCTATCCTGCTCTTCCACATAGTTACCTGTGTTGCTCTATCCTGCTCTTCCACATAGTTACCTGTGTTGCTCTATCCTGCTCTTCCACATAGTTACCTGTGTTGCTCTATCCTGCTCTTCCACATAGTTACCTGTGTTGCTCTATCCTGCTCTTCCACATAGTTACCTGTGTTGCTCTATCCTGCTCTTCCACATAGTTACCTGTGTTGCTCTATCCTGCTCTTCCACTTAGTTTGCCTTCTGCTCTATAGTTACCTGCTCTTCCACAAGTTACCTGTGATTTTATCCTGCTCTTCCACATAGATAATGGAAAAGCTCTTCAATAGTTACCTGTGATATTTATCCTGCTCTTCCACATAGTTACCTGTGTTGCTCTATCCTGCTCTTCCACATAGTTACCTGTGTTGCTCTAATCCTGCTCTTCCACATAGTTACCTGTGTTGCTCTATCCTGATCTTCCACATAGTTACCTGTGTTGCTCTATCCTGCTCTTCCACATAGTTACCTGTTTGCTCTATCCTGCTCTTAAGTTACCTGTGCTTGCTCTATCCTGCTCTTACTGATGCTCTATCCTAGGACCATAGTTACCTGTGTCTATCCTGCTCTTCCACATAGTTACCTGTGTTGTTATGATACTGCTCTTAAGTTACCAGTGCTGCTCTATCCTGCTCTTCCACATAGTTACCTGTATGCTCTTCCACATATACTGCTGCTCTATCCTTCTTCCACATAGTTACCTGTGTTGCTCTATCCTGCTCTTCCATCTAGTTACCTGGCTGACCTGTTATCCTGCTCTTCCACTAGTTACCTGTGCTACCTGTGTTGCTCTATCCTGCTCTGATACATAGTTACCTGTGCTTGCTCTATCCTGATCCACTTACCTGTGTTCCACTAGGACCAGGCTACCTGTGATGATGCTGATCCTAGGCTCTTCCACATAGTTACCTGTGTTGCTGATGCTCTTCATAGTTACCAGGTTGCTCTATGATACTGCTCTAGGACCAGGCTAGTCCTGATACTGATCTAAGACCAGGCTAGAGATATTTAGTTATGATGAGAAGATCTGGAACATAGTTAAAGCTGATCTAGGACCAGGTTAGTTATGATACTGATCTAGGACCAGGTTAGTTATGATACTGATCTAGGACCAGGCTAGTGATGATACTGATCTAGGACCAGGCTAGTGATGATACTGATCTAGGACCAGGCTAGTTCTGACCAACCTGTCTGTGTGTTTCTCTGAGAGCGAGGCCTCAGTCTGCAGGCTGGAGTCTTCACTGCCTGGATGTACAGGGTGGCTGCATCCACTGAGGTGGAACAAACACAAACACTCCCTATTCAACTCACCATTCATTCCCCTTATCCAATTCATTGCTTCAGCTAGGAAATAATCTCCATGCCCCATAAAAGTGCCAAGGACTCACCGGGACAGATTCTGTTCTCTATAGTGGGGTGCTCTGACTCTGGAAGTGACTGAGGAGGAAAAAATGCACATGGTGTCACAGAGTAACAGAATACTACAGCACCCAAGTAACAGAATACTACAGCACCTGAGTAACAGAATACTACAGCACCTGAGTAACAGAATACTACAGCACCTGAGTAACAGAATACTACAGCACCTGAGTAACAGAATACTACAGCACCTGAGTAACAGAATACTACAGCACCTGAGTAACAGAATACTACAGCACCTGAGTAACAGAACACTACAGCACCCGAGTAACAGAATACTACAGCACCCGAGTAACAGAATACTACAGCACCTGAGTAACAGAACACTACAGCACCTGAGTAACAGAATACTACAGCACCTGAGTAACAGAATACTACAGCACCTGAGTAACAGAATACTACAGCACCTGAGTAACAGAATACTACAGCACCTGAGTAACAGAATACTACAGCACCTGAGTAACAGAATACTACAGCACCTGAGTAACAGAATACTACAGCACCAGAGTAACAGAATACTACAGCACCTGAGTAACAGAATACTACAGCACCTGAGTAACAGAATACTACAGCACCTGAGTAACAGAATACTACAGCACCTGAGTAACAGAATACTACAGCACCTGAGTAACAGAATACTACAGCACCTGAGTAACAGAATACTACAGCACCTGAGTAACAGAATACTACAGCACCTGAGTAACAGAACACTACAGCACCTGAGTAACAGAATACTACAGCACCTGAGTAACAGAATACTACAGCACCTGAGTAACAGAATACTACAGCACCTGAGTAACAGAATACTACAGCACCTGAGTAACAGAATACTACAGAATACTACAGCACCTGAGTAACAGAATACTACAGCACCTGAGTAACAGAATACTACAGCACCTGAGTAACAGAATACTACAGCACCTGAGTAACAGAATACTACAGCACCTGAGTAACAGAATACTACAGCACCTGAGTAACAGAATACTACAGCACCTGAGTAACAGAATACTACAGCACCTGAGTAACAGAATACTACAGCACCTGAGTAACAGAATACTACAGCACCTGAGTAACAGAATACTACAGCACCTGAGTAACAGAATACTACAGCACCTGAGTAACAGAATACTACAGCACCTGAGTAACAGAATACTACAGCACCTGAGTAACAGAACACTACAGCACCTGAGTAACAGAATACTACAGCACCTGAGTAACAGAATACTACAGCACCTGAGTAACAGAATACTACAGCACCTGAGTAACAGAACACTACAGCACCGGAGTAATTTGGACATATTTGATCAGGTCAGTAGTGTGGACCTTCTCCTCCTTCTCAGTATGTATGTATGTGTGTGTGTGTGTGTGTGTGTGTACTGACTGACCAGG
Source organism: Oncorhynchus keta (assembly GCF_023373465.1). Lineage (NCBI taxonomy): Eukaryota > Metazoa > Chordata > Actinopteri > Salmoniformes > Salmonidae > Oncorhynchus > Oncorhynchus keta. Next base: position 222,970 of record NW_026282667.1, read on the forward strand.
ACCAGTTTGAGCAGGTCAGCAGCGTGGATCTTCTCCTCCTCAGTACGAGGGTCATTCAGCTGCATCTTCTCTGTCAGGTTCTCTCTCTGGATAACCTGCTCCATGTACTCCTACAATACCAGGTACAGGAAGAGGAGGACAACATGTTGAGACAGGACCAGGTACAGGAGGAGGACCAGGTACAGGAGGAGGACCAGGTACAGGAGGAGGACCAGGTACAGGAGGAGGGCCAGGTACAGGAGGACCAGGTACAGGAGGAGGACCAGGTACAGGAGGAGGACCAGGTACAGGAGGACCAGGTACAGGAGGAGGACCAGGTACAGGAGGAGGACCAGGTACAGGAGGAGGACCAGGTACAGGAGGAGGACCAGGTTCAGGAGGAGGACCACATGTTGAGACACAGATTACACTGCATACCAAACACATGTTGACATACAGATTACACTGCATACCAAACACATGTTGACATACAGATTACACTGCATACCAAACACATGTTGACATACAGATTACACTGCATACCAAACACATGTTGACATACAGATTACACTGCATACCAAACACATGTTGACATACAGATTACACTGCATACCAAACACATGTTGACATACAGATTACACTGCATACCAAACACATGTTGACATACAGATTACACTGCATACCAAACACATGTTGACATACAGATTACACTGCATACCAAACACATGTTGACATACAGAGTACCAAACACATGTTGACATACAGAGTACCAAACACATGTTGACATACAGAGTACCAAACACATGCATGTTATGATGGAACATCTATATTAAGGTAGCCTAGCAGTTATTGCATTGGGTCAGTTACTGAAAGGTCTGTGGTTCGAATCCCTGAGCTGACAAGGTGACAAAAAACTGCCAATGTGCTCTTGAGTAAGGCACTTAAGCCTAATTGTCTCAGGGGGAGTTGGGATATGCAAAAAAAACAGATCTCCAATTCACACATGTGTATAATACACACTGGTACATGTGTGAAAAAGGACAAATATAATCCCTCACCAAATGCTGATTATTATTATGGCCAGACATGGGACTGTATCTGCTGGTACACTGGGTTAAGGCTGCTGTAATGGAGACTGCCTTATAGAATACACACAGGACAGTGAGATGAGCTGCAGAGCTGTACCTTGAGGCGGGTCTCCAGAGTCCTGCGGAGCTGTCTGCTGACTGGCTGGTACTGGAGCAGCTGTCGGACCTCCAGGGTATCAGGACAGCTCAGCACGGGCCTGCAGGCCTCAGAAACAGGCTTCTCTCTCAGGGTCAGACCCCGGCCCAGAGTGGTCCCGAACAGAGGACCTGGCGTCTTCCTCTGGGGGGGGGTTTACAGTAGATGTTTAAAGAATATGTTTTTAGGGGATAAAGTAGATGTATTTATTTATTTAAATGTTAAGGTATCAAACCCTATGACTAAAGTGTGTTTTGACCATGTATAAAATGACCTTATATTCAAGTACACGTGAAAACTAGCACATTAACTAATACATTATGCGTCTATTTCAACTGCATTTTGTCTTTGATTTTCTCGGTCTACCTCTACTGAGGGGAAGTTGTCCCAGCGACGGGACCTGAGGTTGGTGGGGATGATGTCCTTGTTCTGTTTCTGGATGACCCATCTGGACCACACGTCCTGACGAGAGGGTCTCAGCACCGCTATACCCAGGACACCTGCAGGACAGGGAGGAGACCACAGACGTGTCTATGGGTAGACCAGGAGGAAACACAGGTCTATGGAGGTAGAGTAATGGACAGAATCCTACCCTGTAGGTCTGGGAGGAGACCACAGACGTGTCTATGGGTAGACCAGGAGGAAACACAGGTCTATGGAGGTAGAGTAATGGACAGAATCCTACCCTGTAGGTCTGGGAGGAGACCACAGACGTGTCTATGGGTAGACCAGGAGGAAACACAGGTCTATGGAGGTAGAGTAATGGACAGAATCCTACCCTGTAGGTCTGGGAGGAGACCACAGACGTGTCTATGGGTAGACCAGGAGGAAACACAGGTCTATGGAGGTAGAGTAATGGACAGAATCCTACCCTGTAGGTCTGGGAGGAGACCACAGACGTGTCTATGGGTAGACCAGGAGGAAACACAGGTCTATGGAGGTAGAGTAATGGACAGAATCCTACCCTGTAGGTCTGGGAGGAGACTACAGACGTGTCTATGGGTAGACCAGGAGGAAACACAGGTCTATGGAGGTAGAGTAATGGACAGAATCCTACCCTGTAGGTCTGGGAGGAGACCACAGACGTGTCTATGGGTAGACCAGGAGGAAACACAGGTCTATGGGTAGAGGTCCATGGAGGTAGAGAGGAAACACAGGTCTATGGAGGTCTAGAGTAATGGACAGAATCCTACCCTGTAGGTCTGGGAGGAGACCACAGACGTGTCTATGGGTAGACCAGGAGGAAACACAGGTCTATGGAGGTAGAGTAATGGACAGAATCCTACCCTGTAGGTCTGGGAGGAGACCACAGACGTGTCTATGGGTAGACCAGGAGGAAACACAGGTCTATGGAGGTAGAGTAATGGACAGAATCCTACCCTGTAGGTCTGGGAGGAGACTACAGAGGTCTGGGAGGAGACCAGGTCAGACCCTGTAGGTGTCTATGGGTAGACCAGGAGGAAACACAGGTCTATGGAGGTAGAGTAATGGACAGAATCCTACCCTGTAGGTCTGGGAGGAGACCACAGACGTGTCTATGGGTAGACCAGGAGGAAACACAGGTCTATGGAGGTAGAGTAATGGACAGAATCCTACCCTGTAGGTCTGGGAGGAGACTACAGACGTGTCTATGGGTAGACCAGGAGGAAACACAGGTCTATGGAGGTAGAGTAATGGACAGAATCCTACCCTGTAGGTCTGGGAGGAGACTACAGACGTGTCTATGGGTAGACCAGGAGGAAACACAGGTCTATGGAGGTAGAGTAATGGACAGAATCCTACCCTGTAGGTCTGGGAGGAGACCACAGACGTGTCTATGGGTAGACCAGGAGGAAACACAGGTCTATGGAGGTAGAGTAATGGACAGAATCCTACCCTGTAGGTCTGGGAGGAGACCACAGACGTGTCTATGGGTAGACCAGGAGGAAACACAGGTCTATGGAGGTAGAGTAATGGACAGAATCCTACCCTGTAGGTCTGGGAGGGGTTCTTTAAGCAGGGCGACAGCAGGATCAGAGTAGTCCTCATACAAACGTTCCTCTACTGTCTGAGAGTGCAGCAGCTCTGTGCCTGAACCGTCCTCATGGGCCATGAACAACCTGGGAGTTTATTATGGATATAGAGAATGAGAGAGTACCCATCATGCTTCAGCCCAGCTTGAACACTACAAGGGTTAAAAGGTGCCTAACTGGGGGACATTGGAATGAAAAAGGAGTTACACTGTACAGATGAGGAGCAGAGTTACTGAAGCCTACCTGGGAATGTGGACTTTACGTCCAATAGGATGCTTGGCCAGCTCTCTCTCTTCTGGCAGCCCTCCCTCCTCTTCCTCCTCCTCCCTCCTCCTCCTCCTCCACTCTGCTGTCCAGAGGGCTAGAGATCTCCACTGATGCCTGGCCATCCTTCATCACCTCCACACAGCACCATTTGATACACTGTCACTATAACTCCACCATGCCCTACACAAGCCCTACACAAGCCCTACACATGCCCTACACAAGCCCTACACAAGCCCTACACATGCCCTACACATGCCCTACACATGCCCTACACATGCCCTACACATGCCCTACACATGCCCTACACATGCCCTACACAGCCCTACACATGCCCTACACATGCCCTACACATGCCCTACACATGCCCTACACATGCATGCCCTACACATGCCCCTACACATGCCCTACACATGCCCTACACATGCCCTACACATGTGCCCTACACACACATGCCCCTACACATGCCCTACACATGCCCCTACACATGCCCTACACATGCCCTAATCATGCCCTACACATGCCCTACACATGCCCTACACCCTACACATGTCCTACACATGCCCTACACATGCCCTACACATGCCCTACACATGCCCTACACATGCCCTACACATGCCCTACACATGCCCTACACATGCCCTACACATGCCCTACACATGCCCTACACATGCCCTACACATGCCCCTACACATGCCCTACACATGCCCTACACATGCCCTACACATGCCCCTACACATGCCCTACACATGCCCTACACATGCCCTACACATGCCCTACACATGCCCTACACATGCCCTACACATGCCCCCTACACACACATGCCCTACACATGCCCTACACATGCCCTACACATGCCCTACACATGCCCTACACATGCCCTACACATGCCCTAATCATGCCCTAGGATGCCTACAGTGATGTTTCCTAATTCACTTTGTCAAACAAGTTTCCAAAATGAAAATTCCCGGGGCTTGCAGAGTTCAGTGTATCGTACGATAATCCCCTGAACACTTGGCCTGATGGGAAAACAAACTGTCTGGAATCTCACCCTATTCCTTATATAGTGATCAAGTTATGGTCAGCACCTTATGCCCTGGTCCCAGATCTGTTTGTGCTGTCTTGCCAACTCCTGTGGTCATCGTCAAGCCAAATGGCAAGACAACACAAACAGATCTGGGACCAGACTATAAGAAGGGAACAGGGGTGTCATACGGGACGTGTTCAGAGCCGACCCACCTGGAAGAGGTTCCCGTGGTGGTCTGTGACCTCACACAGTGTGTCTGAGGTGGAGGTGTGGTTCATCCTGTAGCTGCCTGGCTGCTCTCTGGGACTCCAGCTGGCCAGACTCAGGGTTGGGCTGTGTTCAGGGTCTGACGTGTACACACAACTACCGTCCTGGTTGATGAACAGCAGACCTACACTGGACGGGTACACCTAGAGGGCACACGGGGACACGGAGTGTCACCCAGAATGAATATAGAACCTCAGAACACAGTCATTTGCTCGACTCATGAAAGGAAGCGTGGATCTTCTCGTCCGATGCTCTCCACGTTATGAGGAGGAGGTGGGAAGACAACGGGAGGAATGGAGGATGGACTATTAACGTTCACCCCCGGTTTCTCTTACTTGGTACGCTCCGTCGCAGGTGGCGGTGACGACGCTCCCGTCTCCAAAGAACACGTTGCAGGACCTGCCCTCGCCGTACATGGTTACCGTGGCAAACCCCAGGCGCTCCACCATCACCACCTTCTCCTTATGACACACACTGCTGCATCTCTCCCCTGGTAACACAACGTAGACATTATCACACCATGAACTATCCTTCCTACACACTGTTGTCTCTGTCCTGGTAACACAACGTAGACATTATCACACCATGAACTATCCTTCCTACACACTGTTGTCTCTGTCCTGGTAACACAACGTAGACATTATCACACCATGAACTATCCTTCCTACACACTGTTGTCTCTGTCCTGGTAACACAACGTAGACATTATCACACCATGAACTATCCTTCCTACACACTGTTGTCTCTGTCCTGGTAACACAACGTAGACATTATCACACCATGAACTATCCTTCCTACACACTGTTGTCTCTGTCCTGGTAACACAATAGACATTATCACACCATGAACTATCCTTCCTACACACTGTTGTCTCTGTCCTGGTAACACAACGTAGACATTATCACACCATGAACTATCCTTCCTACACACTGTTGTCTCTGTCCTGGTAACACAACGTAGACATTATCACACCATGAACTATCCTTCCTACACACTGTTGTCTCTGTCCTGGTAACACAACGTAGACATTATCACTGACATTATCACACATGAACTGAACTATCCTTCCTAACACACTGACATTATTGTCTCTGTCCTGGTAACACAACGTAGACATTATCACACCATGAACTATCCTTCCTACACACTGTTGTCTCTGTCCTGGTAACACAACGTAGACATTATCACACCATGAACTATCCTTCCTACACACTGTTGTCTCTGTCCTGGTAACACAACGTAGACATTATCACACCATGAACTATCCTTCCTACACACTGTCGTCTCTCCTGGTAACACACTGACATTATCACACCATGTCTCTGTCCTGGTAACACAACGTAGACATTATCACACCATGAACTATCCTTCCTACACACTGTTGTCTCTGTCCTGGTAACACAACGTAGACATTATCACACCATGAACTATCCTTCCTACACACTGTTGTCTCTGTCCTGGTAACACAACGTAGACATTATCACACCATGAACTATCCTTCCTACACACTGTTGTCTCTGTCCTGGTAACACAACGTAGACATTATCACACCATGAACTATCCTTCCTACACACTGTTGTCTCTGTCCTGGTAACACAACGTAGACATTATCACACCATGAACTATCCTTCCTACACACTGTTGTCTCTGTCCTGGTAACACAACGTAGACATTATCACACCATGAACTATCCTTCCTACACACTGTTGTCTCTGTCCTGGTAACACAACCTTCCTACTGTTGTCTCTGTCCTGGACATTATCACACCATGAACTATCCTTCCTACACACTGTCCTGTCTCATGAACTATCCTTCCTGGTAACACAACGTAGACATTATCACACCATGAACTATCCTTCCTACACACTGTTGTCTCTGTCCTGGTAACACAACGTAGACATTATCACACCATGAACTATCCTTCCTACACACACACTGTTGTCTCTGTCCTGGAACTATCCTTCCTACACACTGTTGTCTCTCCCCTGGTAACATAATATACACTACTAATTAGTAGTTAGATAAGCCTTAACCTGTATCAGACCAGGTAGTAGTATAGCCTTTAACCTGTATCAGACCAGGTTATCACACCATGAACTATCCTTAGTAGTATAGCCTTTAACCTGTATCAGACCAGGTAGTAGTATAGCCTTAACCTAACCTGTATCAGACCTGGTATAGCCTTTAACCTGTATAACTTTAAGACCAGTTAGTAGTATAGCCTTTAACCTGTATCAGACCAGGTAGTAGTATAGCCTTTAACCTGTATCAGACCTAATGTATTAGACCAGGTAAGTTAGTAGTATAGCCTTTAACCTGTATCAGACCAGGTAGTAGTTAGTAGTATAGCCTTTAACCTGTATCAGACCAGGTAGTAGTATAGCCTTTAACCTTTAACCTGTATAACCTGTATCAGACCAGGTAGTAGTATAGCCTTTAACCTGTATCAGACCAGGTAGTAGTATAGACCAGGTAGTTAACCTGTATCAGACCAGGTAGTAGTATAGCCTTTAACCTGTATCAGACCAGGTAGTAGTATAGCCTTTAACCTGTATCAGACCAGGTAGTAGTATAGCCTTTAACCTGTATCAGACCAGGTAGTAGTATAGCCTTTAACCTGTATCAGACCAGCCTTTAACCTGTATCAGACCAGGTAGCAGTATAGCCTTTAACCTGTATCAGACCAGGTAGTAGTATAGCCTTTAAGACCAGGGTAGTAGCCTTTAACCTGTCAGACCAGGTAGTAGTATAGCCTTTAACCTGTATCAGACCATTTAGCAGTTAGCCTTTAACCTGTATCAGACCCAGTTTAACCTGTAACCTGTGTTAATGTGTTCCTGGGACCAGCCACTGAGAGCCTCTCTCTCCTGGTACAGGGTAGTGATCCTGGTTCCGTCTGCATGGTCGATGATCACCGTCCCGTCTCTGTCCAGCACAGACATCACCTTGTCCTCCCGGGTGATAACAACCTGCTCACACAGAGACAAGGCAGAAGAACTCCTTTTACATATCACATGTGTAGGAAGTCAAAATGTTGACACCTTCAGAGTATCAGCTAACCAACCATTTTGGACTTTTGCAAAAGGTTGTGAGAAAACTAACATGTGTTATTATCAACCACGATGTTAGCAAACCATGTTGCTGGTTCGTATGCTCACAGTTTGGCTGACAGGGTCTGTGGCTCTGAAGGCCAGGACCGGGCCAGGGTCTGTGGTCTGGTCCCCCATGGTGGCTACTCTGTGTCCGGAGGGGCTGGTGGTGACCCAACAGACCCCCTGTCTGCCCTGGGTGTTGTCTGATGACCTCTGCTCCTCCCTGGGCTCTGGGTCACTCTGACTCTGGTCAGCCCCCAGGCTCTGCTTGGAACCCAGTTTACCTGCCCAGACACACAACCCCTCATCTCCCCTTTGTCTTTCTCAAGCACCGATACTCAACAACATTAAAGGTTGAAAAGCCAATAGATTTCAGACTGACACAGTAAAAGTCTAATAGGAAGACAAATCAAATATACAGTACCAGTCTAAAGTTTGGACACACCTACTTTTCCCAGGGTTTTGTTTATTTTTACTATTGTAGAAAAATAGTGAAGACATCAAAACTATGAAATAACACATAGAATCATGTAGTAACCAAAAAAAGTGTTAAACAAATAAAAATATATTTCATATTTTAGATTATTCTAAGTAGACACCCTTTGCCTTGATGACAGCTTTGCACACTCTTGGCATGCTCTCAACCAGCTTCATGAGGAATTATTTTCCAAGAGTCTTGAAGGAGTTCCCACATGCGCTGAGCACTTGTTGGCTACTTTTCCTTCACTCTGCAGTCCAACTCATCCCAAACCACCTGAAATGGTTTGAGGTCAGGTGGTTGTGGAGGCCAGGTCATCTGATGCAGCACTCCATCACTGTCCTTGGTCTAATACACCTTACACAGCCTGGAAGTGTGTTTTGGATCATTGTCCTGTTGAAAAGGATAGTCCCACTAAGCGCA
>NW_026282668.1:0-22323 GCF_023373465.1 Oncorhynchus keta
ACATTTGCAATATGGACTTTCTCACTAACCATACAGGTACTGCCGAATTCTTCCCTTAATGTATGCTAGGACAACTCACTAAGTGACAACACACAGAAAGAGCTATTGTCACCTCAGCAAAACATTCTCCCAGCCATCACCTGCAGCTTAACACTCATTCAAACTACAGGATATAATAAAATAGTAGAATATAATATGTGAGATCCTCTAACGCCTCAGCCTATAAGGGGAACAGACAGGACTGTGAGATCCCTAATGCCTCAGCCTATAAGGGGAACAGACAGGACTGTGAGATCCTCTAATGCCTCAGCCTATAAGGGGTACAGACAGGACTGTGAGATCCTCTAATGCCTCAGCCTATAAGGGGAACAGACAGGACTGAGATCCCTCTAATGCCTCAGCCTATAAGGGGTACAGACAGGACTGTGAGATCCTCTAATGCCTCAGCCTATAAGGGGTACAGACAGGACTGTGAGCTCCATTAATGCCTCAGCCTATAGAAGGAGACAGACAGGGCTGTGAGCTCCTTTAATGCCTCAGCCTAGAAGGAGAGACAGGACTGGAGAAAGAAAATAGCAGTTATGACAACAAGAAAACAAACCAAAGTAATTTTTACCTCTCTCTCTCATGTTCAGAACAGTTACATACCCTCAGTGTTGGGACGGGTGAGTCATGGACAAGAATACCTCAAGAGGGAGGAAAGGGGAGGTAGGGAGGGAGGGGGAGGCAAGCTAGAGGGACACCAATAAGCACTCGAATCCGCCCCGCACTCCACGAGAGGCAAGGAAAGGGAACTGATCAACTCAACACAGAGAAGAGGCCTAACTTTTTTAACCCACACATTCTCTCCTCTCCTCCCTCTCCTCTCTCCTCCTCCCTCTCCCTCTCTCCTCCTCTCTCCTCCTCTCTCCTCCTCTCCTCTCTCTCCACCAATATCCAACCTCGATCCATCACCTCTCCTACAGTCACTTATTGTACTCTCTCTCTCCAACCGCTCATGTCTCTCCTCTCCCTAGTGTCTCTCTCCACCCCCACTCTCTGAGTAAAAGCAATGTTTCCACCCCCATGCTTCACAGTAGGTATGGTGTTCTTTGTTGAGATTTTACCAAAAGCTCTATTTTGGTTTCATCTGACCATATGACATTCTCTCAATCCGAGTGGAATTTTACAGACATCCCAAAATTACTAAAGCTTATGTAAATTATGCTCACAGCAGCTCTAGAGCAAAACTGTTTGATAACAATCACCTTGTCTGGCTACAATCACCTCTACTTAAAAAAATATATTTTAAGAAAATCAGGATTCATTGTCATGCAGATACCTCCACTCATTGTCACTTTTGAATGTGTATTGCCAAATCATTGCGAGTAAAGTATTGGCTTTCATAGAAATAGGGTTAATATGGAATAGGATGTTTTTAGACGATCCTGTCAAATGACAGTATCATTAAGTTATCAAGAGGGACCAGACAGGGGTGCACTTTGTCCAGCTATGTATTTGCTTTCGTCACAGAAGCCTTAGCATCAATAATTAGAATCCATGGTTCAATCTGGTGAATAGAGATTATTTATTTCCCAACTGTTGAAACATGGTGCTGTATCAGCATTAAAAGTGAATTGGGAGAAAACTGAAATAATGCCCATTTCTAATTATGACTTTTCAAGCTTGGAAAGTGCATTTCAGTGGAAATGGACAAAGACACATATGAAATACATGGGTATTGATAGCGTGCAATTTAGACGAGGTCTTTTAAAATCAACTATTATCCTTTATTAGATAAGATTGAAGCCAATGTTCAGAGATTGAGAACTCTCCCTATTTCTATGTTAGGTAGAGATGGAGAACTCTCCCTATTTCCATGTTAGGTAGAGATGGAGAATTCTCCCTATTTCTATGTTAGGTAGAGATGGAGAACTCTCCCTATTTCTATGTTAGGTAGAGATGGAGAACTCTCCCTATTTCTATGTTAGGTAGAGATGGAGAACTCTCCCTATTTCTATGTTAGGTAGAGATGGAGAACTCTCCCTATTTCTATGTTAGGTAGAGATGGAGAACTCTCCCTATTTCTATGTTAGGTAGAGATGAAGAACTCTCCTATTCCATGTTAGGTAGAGATGGAGAACTTCTCTATTTCTATGTTAGGTAGAGATGGAGAACTCCTATTTCTATGTTAGGTAGAGATGGAGAACTCTCCCTATTTCTATGTTAGGTAGAGATGGAGAACTCTCCCTATTTCCATGTTAGGTAGAGATGGAGAACTCTCCCTATTTCTATGTTAGGTAGAGATGGAGAACTCTCCTATTTCTATGTTAGGTAGAGATGGAGAACTCTCCCTATTTCTATGTTAGGTAGAGATGGAGAACTCTCCCTATTTCTATGTTATGTAGAGATGGAGAACTCTCCCTATTTCTATGTTAGGTAGAGATGGAGAACTCTCCCTATTTCTATGTTAGGTAGAGATGGAGAACTCTCCCTATTTCTATGTTAGGTAGAGATGGAGAACTCTCCCTATTTCTATGTTAGATAGAGATGGAGAACTCTCCCTATTTCTATACTAGGTAGAGATGGAGAACTCTCCCTATTTCTATGTTAGGTAGAGATGGAGAACTCTCCCCATATTTCTATGTTAGGTAGAGATGGAGAACTCTCCCTATTTCTATGTTAGGTAGAGATGAGAACTCTCCCTATTTCTATACTAGGTAGAGATGGAGAACTCTCCCTATTTCTATGTTAGGTAGAGATGGGAGAACTCTCCATATTTCTATGTTAGGTAGAGATGGAGAACTCTCCCCTATTTCTATGTTAGGTAGAGATGGAGAACTCTCCCTATTTCTATGTTAGGTAGAGATGGAGAACTCTCCCTATTTCTATGTTAGGTAGAGATGGAGAACTCTCCATATTTCTATACTAGGTAGAGATGGAGAACTCTCCTATTTCTATGTTAGGTAGAGATGGAGAACTCTCCCTTTTTCTATGTTAGGTAGAGATGGAGAACTCTCCCTATTTCTATGTTAGGTAGAGATGGAGAACTCTCCATATTTCTATGTTAGGTAGAGATGGAGAACTCTCCCTATTTCTATGTTAGGTAGAGATGGAGAACTCTCCCTATTTCTATGTTAGGTAGAGATGAGAACTCTCCTATTTCTATATTAGTAGAGATGGAGAACTCTCCATATTTCTACTAGTAGAGATGGAGAACTCTCCATATTTCTATGTTAGGTAGGGTCAACATAATAATGAAATGAATATATTACTAAGAGTTAATGATTACTTAAGCCTTACCAGTTTCAATTCCATCCAACTTCTTTAAGAAAATAAACAGCCTACTCTCAACTTTATTTAGAATGAAAAGATCTCGAGTCAGATTTTATGTTTTACACTTTCCTTATGAAGCAGGGGGTATTGGACTACCTCGTATGAAAATGTGACCTCGTATGAAAATGTACTGTACAACTGTGTTCACTTAAGCAATGGACAGCAGAATGATCTTTGTGCTTGGAGGACTGTTGAAGGAGTGTTGGAGGAGTATTGGAGGAGTATTGAGGAGTATTGAGGAGTATTGGAGGAGTGTTGAGGAGTATTGGAGGAGTGTTGGATGAGTATTGAGGAGCATTGGAGAGTGTTGGAAGAGTGTTGGGGGAGTATTGGAGGAGTATTGGAGGAGTGTTGGAGGAGTGTTGGGGAAAGGGCTGAGGAGTGTTGGAGAGTGTTGGAGGATTATTGAAGGAGTGTTGAGGATTATTGAAGGAGTATTGGAGGAGTATTGGAGGAGTGTTGGAGGATTATTGAAGGAGTGTTGGAGGATTATTGAAAAATATTGGAGGAGTATTGAGAGTATTGGAAGTATTGGAGGAGTGTTGGAGTATTGAGAGTGTTGGAGGAGTGTTGAAGGAGTATTGATGAGTATTGGAGGAGTATTGGAGTGTTGGAGGAGTGTTGAAGGAGTATTGGAGGAGTATTGAGGAGGTTGGAGAGTATTGAGGAGTGTTGGAGGAGTATTGGAGGAGTATTGGAGGAGTATTGAGGAGTGTTGGAGGAGTATTGAGGAGTGTTGGAGGAGTGTTGGAGGAGTGTTGGAGGATTATTGAAGGCGTGTTGGAGGAGTGTTGGAGGATTATTGGAGGAGTATTGGAGGATTATTGAAGGAGTATTGGAGGAGTGTTGAGGATTATTGAAGGAGTATTGGAGGAGTATTGGAGGAGTGTTGGAGGAGTGTTGGAGGAGTATTGGAGGAGTATTGAGGAGTGTTGGAGGAGTGTTGGATGAGTATTGGAGGAGTATTGGAGGAGCATTGAGTATGTTGGAGGAGTATTGAGAGTATTGAGGAGTATTGGAGGAGTGTTGAGGAGTATTGGAGTGTTGAGGAGCATTGGAGGAGTGTTGGAGGAGTGCTGGAGGAGTATTGGAGAGCATTGAGGAGCATTGGAGGAGTGTTGGAGGAGTATTGGAGGAGTGTTGGAGGAGTATTGGAGGAGTGTTGAGGAGTGTTGGAGAGTATTGAGGAGTATTGAGGAGTGTTAATGAGTATTGAGTATTGGAGTGTTGAGGGAGTATTGGAGGAGTGTTGAGGAGTATTGGAGGAGCATTGAGGAGTGTTGGAAAATATTGAGGGAGTATTGGAGGAGGTTGAGGAGTATTGGAGGAGTGTTGGAGGAGTATTGAGGAGTGTTGGAGGAGTGTTGAAAATATTGGAGGAGTATTGAGGAGTATTGAGGAGTGTTGAGGAGTATTGGAGGAGTATTGGAGAGTGTTGAGAGTATTGGAGGAGTGTTGAGGAGTATTGGAGGAGTGTTGGAGGAGTGTTGGAGAGTATTGGAGGAGTATTGGAGGAGTATTGGAGGAGTATTGGAGGAGTATTGAGGAGTGTTGGAGGAGTATTGAGAAGTAGGAGGAGTGTTGGAGGAGTATTGGAGGAGTATTGGGAGGATGTTGGAGGAGTATTGGGAGGAGTATTGGAGGAGTATTGAGGAGTATTGGAGGAGTATTGGAGGAGTGTTGGAGAGTATTGAGGAGTGTTGAGGAGTATTGGAGGAGTGTTGGAGGAGTGTTGGAGGAGTGTTGAAGGTGAAGCCTATGATTTATATATATTTTCTACTTTAAAGAAAAAAAACGAGACATTTAAATGATTTTTAATTAAATTCATTTTTGTAAAATGTACATAAATTCATGAAATGGAAGAAACCAACTATCGCCACGCACACCCCTATTTGGAACAAACTCACCTTAGCTCCAGCGTTTAATGACCATTCCTATGAAGTCCTGGTTCCAAAGTGGCATCATGAATGTTGAGCATATGTATTATAATGGCTCTCTAATGTCATTCAATGAATTTCAAGAAAATGTGCGTTATCCAAAAAGCAATTTCTTTAGTTTCTTACAACTAAGATATCTTATTAAATCGATTCAATAGAATCTGATCAACCTAAAGCATCTGGCATTGAAAAATAATGAAAGAAGCTGTGACACCAAGGAAGTTGATTGCCTAGTTCAGGGGTTGATTGAATCTCTACCCTGATAGCTCAGCTCAGAACCTATGTGTGTGTGTGTGTGTGTGTGTGTGTGTGTGTGTGTGTGTGTGTGTGTGTGTGTGTGTGTGTGTGTGTGTGTGTGTGTGTGTGTGTGTGTGTGTGTGTGTGTGTGTGTGTGTGTGTGTGTGTGTGTGTGTGTGTGTGTGTGTGTGTGTGTGTGTGTGCGCGTGGCGTGTCTGTGAGTGTCTGTGTGTGTCTGAGGAAGGTTAACAGAGAGACAGTTGAAGAGGTATTGGTTGGGTGCCAGTCTTTCTAGGTCAGTCTAAATGGTTAGTAGTCATGTAATAATGCCCTGGCAGGAAGTAGACCTACAGTCCCACTAATCCCACCACAGATAATAGGCACACAGTGCAATTACACCTCCTTAACCCAAATCATTGTTATGAAAAAGATTAGGCTAATCTAACGCAGGCATTCTAATTTCAGTTCACGCTATTCATACTCAAAAAGTTTCATATCCTTTCACTGTTAAAAAAATGTCCATGTAGTTGCAATGAGTCTCTTCTTAGTAAATGAACCGTAGAGGTTTTATTGGCCCTAAATGTAGACAGTGACTCCTAGTAAACATTGTACCTGTGCTACGGGTGTGGATGATGACTGACAGAGGGTCTTGTGTTGAGCTAGTGTTACTGTGTGGCTCTGAGAGGAATATTGGCAGAGAGACAGTGTTACTGTGTGGGCTCTGAGGGGGATATTGGCAGAGACAGTGTTACTGTGTGGCTCTGAGGGGATATTGGCAGAGAGACAGTGTTACTGTGTGGCTCTGAGGGGGATATTGGCAGAGAGACAGTGTTACTGTGTGGCTCTGAGGGGGATATTGGCAGAGACAGTGTTACTGTGTGGCTCTGAGGGGGATATTGGCAGAGAGACAGTGTTACTGTGTGGCTCTGAGGGGGATATTGGCAGAGAGACAGTGTTACTGTGTGGCTCTGAGGGGAATATTGGCAGAGAGACAGTGTTACTGTGTGGCTCTGAGGGGATATTGGCAGAGAGACAGTGTTACTGTGTGGCTTGAGGGGATATTGGCAGAGACAGTGTTACTGTGGCTCTGAGGGGGATATTGGCAGAGAGACAGTGTTACTGTGTGGCTCTGAGGGGAATATGGGCAGAGAGACAGTGTTACTGTGTGGCTCTGAGGGGGATATTGGCAGAGACAGTGTTACTGTGTGGCTCTGAGGGGAATATTGGCAGAGAGACAGTGTTTCGTGTGGCTCTGAGGGGATATTGGCAGAGAGACAGTGTTACTGTGTGGCTCTGAGGGGGATATTGGCAGAGAGACAGTGTTACTGTGTGGCTCTGAGGGATATTGGCAGAGAGACAGTGTTACTGTGTGGGCTCTGAGGGGGCTATTGGCAGAGAGACAGTGTTACTGTGTGGCTCTGAGGGGGATATTTGCAGAGAGACAGTGTTACTGTGTGGCTCTGAGGGGATATTGGCAGAGAGACAGTGTTACTGTGGCTCTGAGGGGGATATTGGCAGAGAGACAGTGTTACTGTGTGGCTCTGAGGGGGATATTGGCAGAGAGACAGTGTTACTGTGTGGCTCTGAGGGGGATATTGGCAGAGAGACAGTGTTACTGTGTGGCTCTGAGGGGGATATTGGCAGAGAGACAGTGTTACTGTGTGGCTCTGAGGGGGATATTGGCAGAGAGACAGTGTTACTGTGTGGCTCTGAGGGGGATATTGGCAGAGAGACAGTGTTACTGTGTGGCTCTGAGGGGATATTGGCAGAGAGACAGTTTTACTGTGTGGCTCTGAGGGGGATACTGGCAGAGAGACAGTGTTACTGTGTGGCTCTGAGGGAATATTGGCACAGAGACAGTGTTACTGTGTGGCTCTGAGGGGGATATTGGCAGAGAGACAGTGTTACTGTGTGGCTCTGAGGGGATATTGGCAGAGACAGTGTTACTGTGTGGCTCTGAGGGAATATTGGCAGAGAGACAGTGTTAGTGTGTGGCTCTGAGGGAATACACACACACACACACACACACACACACACACACACACACACACACACACACACACACACGTTGCATCTGTCAACTGTCAATCAAAGCATTGAAACACGTTGCATGGCCCAATCTAAAGAGACTGTACCATCAAACAGAAACAGTTCAATATGCTGTTTAATCAGGAACAGAGAATAAATAAAGAGACTGTACCATCAGGAACAGAGATACAGTTCAATATGACTGTACCATCAGGAACAGAGGTATCAGTTCAATATGACTGTACCATCAGGAACAGAGAGATATCAGTTCAATATGAAATCAGGAACAGAGAGGTATCAGTTCAATATGGCTACCATCAGGAACAGAGAGAGGTACAGTTCAATATGACTGTACCATCAGGAACAGAGAGGTATCAGTTCAATGGCTGTACCATCAGGAACAGAGATACAGTTCAATATGACTGTACCATCAGGAACAGAGAGGTATCAGTTCAATATGGCTGTACCATCAGGAACAGAGAGGTATCAGTTAAATATGACTGTACCATCAGGAACAGAGAGGTATCAGTTCAATATGGATGTACCATCAGGAACAGAGATATAGTTCAATATGACTGTACCATCAGGAACAGAGATACAGTTCAATATGGCTGTACCATCAGGAACAGAGAGATACAGTTCAATATGGCTGTACCATCAGGAACAGAGAGGTATCAGTTCAATATGACTGTACCATCAGGAACAGAGAGGTATCAGTTCAATATGACTGTACCATCAGGAACAGAGAGGTATCAGTTCAATATGGCTGTACCATCAGGAACAGAGAGATACAGTTCAATATGACTGTACCATCAGGAACAGAGAGGTATCAGTTCAATATGGCTGTACCATCAGGAACAGAGATACAGTTCAATAGGTACCATCAGGAACAGAGAGATACAGTTCAATATGGCTGTACCATCAGGAACAGAGATACAGTTCAATATGACTGTACCATCAGGAACAGAGGTATTGAGTACCATCAGGAACAGAGGTATCAGTTCAATATGGCTGTACCATCAGGAACAGAGATACAGTTCAATATGACTGTACCATGAACACCAGTTCATGGTACCATCAGAACAGAGATACAGTTCAATATGGCTGTACCATCAGGAACAGAGATACAGTTCAATATGGTATACAGTTCAATATGACTGTACCATCAGGAACAGAGAGGTATTAGTTCAATATGACTGTACCATCAGGAACAGAGATACAGTTCAATATGACTGTACCATCAGAACAGAGAGATACAGTTCAATATGACTGTACTATGACTGTACAGTTCAATATGACTGTACCATCAGGAACAGAGAGGTATTAGTTCAATATGACTGTACCATCAGGAAACAGAGATACAGTTCAATATGACTGTACCATCAGGAACAGAGAGATACAGTTCAATATGACTGTACTATCAGGAACAGAGAGAATTATCAATATGACTGTCAGAACAGAGAGATACAGTTCAATATGACTGTACCATCAGGAACAGAGGTATCAATATGAGTTCAGGAACAGAGGTATCAGTTTCAATATGACTGTACCATCAGGAACAGAGAGGTATCAGTTCAATATGGCTGTACCATCAGGAACAGAGAGGTATCAGTTCAATATGACTGTACCATCAGGAACAGAGAGATATCAGTTCAATATGACTGTACCATCAGGAACAGAGGTATCAGTTCAATATGACTGTACCATCAGGAACAGAGAGATACAGTTCAATATGACTGTACCATCAGGAACAGAGATACAGTTCAATATGACTGTACCATCAGGAACAGAGAGATACAGTTCAATATGACTGTACCATCAGAAACAGAGAGGTATCGTTCAGCGCTCTGTGTTTAGGGACCACCCTCTGTGGACGTCTGACTGTCCACATTGTTCACGCGATTCTACTGAGTACTCTCGGCTAGCAAACGCTAATGGTGTGTCGGACCCCCCTCAAGTGTCTTCTGTTTCCTCTCTGTCTTCGCCTATCTGTGACCCGGTCACTCTTTCTCCTCTACTTTAAAATGCAAAGGGATTGAAAACATTGTCTTTTGAGTTGCAGAGAATCCCTAATCTAGCTGAGTCCCATAACAAATGGAGTAAAGAGAACAGTACAAAGAGGAAGGAGAAATTAATTAAGCAGAAGAGACCGAGAGAGAGAGAGAAAAGAAAAAGAGAGTGAGAATCCCACTGAGGCCCATTCCAACATTCAGTCTCACCTTAGGGCTGGAAATCTTCCCTATCCTCCTTCTCCTCTCAATCTCTCCTGCCTCCTTGTTCCCTTTAATCTCCTCCTCCCGGGGAGAGGAGGGAAAAAGGGAGAGAGCGCGAGAGCGTTGTATTGGACGGGCTAGTCACGGCAGATTTCCTCCTTCGTCCTATTTTGTTGTCTGGAAATAAAATAGTTTTTTTTAGGTTTTGTATCATTTGATTTACACAAACATGTCTACCACTTTGAAGATGCTAAATATTCTTTTGTGAAACAAACAAGAAATAAGACAAAAACTGAAAACTTGAGTGTGCATAAACAATTCACCACCCCAAAAAGTCAATACCTTGAGAGCCACCTTTTTGCAGCAATTACAGCTGCAAGTATCTTGGGGTATGTCTCTATAAGCTTGGCACATCTAGCCACTGGGATGTTTGTCCATTCTTCAAGGTAATACTGCTCCAGATCCTTCAAGTTGGATGGGTTCCGCTGGTATACTGCAATCTTTAAGTCAAACCACAGATTCTCAATTGGACTGAGGTCTGGGCTTTGACTAGGACATTCCAAGACATTTAAATGTTTCCCCAAAAACCACTTTCGAGTGTTGCTTTAGCAGTATGCTTTATGGTCATTGTCCTGCTGGAAGGCTGAAACAGGATTCCCTCAAGAATTTCCCTGTATTTAGCACCATCCATTATTCCTTCAATTCTGACCAGTTTCCCAGTCCCTGACGATGAAAACATCCCCACAGCATGATGCTGCCACCACCATGCTTCACTGTGGGATGGTTTTCTCTCGGGTGATGAGAGGTGTTGGGTTTGCGCCAGACATAGCATTTTCCTTGATGGCCAAAAGCTCAATTTTAGTCTCATCTGACCAGAGTCCCTTCTTCCATATGTTTGGGGAGTCTCCCACATGCTCTTTGGCAGACACCAAACATGTTTGCTTATTTTCTTCTTTAAGCAATGGATTCTTTCTGGCCACTCTTCCGTAAAGCCCAGCTCTGTGGGGTGTACGGCTTTAAGTGGTCCTATGGACAGATAGTCCGATCTCCGCTGTGGAGCATGCAGCTCCTTCAGGGTTATCTTTGGTCTCTTTGTTGCCTCTCTGATTAATGCCTTCCTTGCCTGGTCCGTGAGTTTTGGTGGGCGGCCCTCTCTTGGCAGGTTTGTTGTGGTGCCATATTCTTTCCATTTTTTAATAATGGATTTAATGGTGCTCCGTGCAATGTTCAAAGTTTCTGATATTTTTTTATAACCCAACCCTGATCGGTACTTCTCCACAACTTTGTCCCTGACCTGTTTGGAGAGCTCCTTGGTCTTCATGGTGCTGCTTGCTTGGTGTGCCTTGCTTGCGTACTATTGTTTGTACAGATGAACGTGGTACCTTCAGGCGTTTAGAAATGGCTCCCAAGGATGAACCAAACTTGTGGAGGTCTACATTTTTTTTCTAAGGTCATGGCTGATTTCTTTTGATTTTCCCATGATGTCAAGCAAAGAGGCACTGGATTTGAAGGTAGGCCTTGAAATACATCCACAGGTACACCTCCAATTGACTCAAATGATGTAAATTAGCTTATCAGAAGCTTCTAAAGCCATGACATAATTTTCTGGAATTTTCCAAGCTGTTTAAAGGCACAGTCAACTTAGTGTATGTAAACTTCTGACCCACTGGAATTGGGATACAGTGAATTATAAGTGGAATAATCTGTCTGTAAACAATTGTTGGAAAAGTGACTTGTGTCATGCACGAAGTAGATGTCCAAACCGACTGGCCAAGACTATAGTTTGTTAACAAGGCATTTGTGGAGTGGTTGAAAAACAAGTTGTAATGACTCCAAACTAACTGTATGTAAAGTAGCCTTTCTAATTGACCCGGGTATCTTGGAAGGATATTGACCATCAGTAGAGGATGCCTGGTTGTTCTTCAAAAGGGCCTTCCTCACCATCTAAATAAGCATGAAAAAAAGGGAACTAAGAACAGATATAGCCCTTGGTTCACTCCAGACTTGACTGACCTTGACCAGCACAAAAACATCCTGTGGCGCACTGCACTAGCTTTGAATTGTCCCCGTGATATGCAACTTTTCAGGGAAGTCGGGTACCAATATACACAGTCAGTTAGGAAAGCAAAGGCTAGCTTTTTAAAACAGAAATTTAATTACAAAACGTTTTGGGACACTGTAAAGTCCATGGAGAATAAGAGCACCTCCTCTCAGCTGCCCACTGCACTGAGGCTAGGAAACACTGTCACCACTGATGAATCCACGATAATCAAAAATTTCAATAAGCATTTCTCTATGGCTGGCCACGCTTCCACCTGGCTACCCCAACCCCGGCCGACAGCTCTGCACCCCTGCAGCAACTGGCCCAAGCCAACCCCCTTGCTTATCCTTCACAAAAAAATCCAGACGGCTGATGTCCTGAAATAGCTGCAGAATCTAGATCTCTACAAATCAGCTGGGCTAGACAATCTGGACCGTCTCTTGCTAAAACTACCCGCCGCCATTGTCGCAACCCATACTACTAGTCTGTTCAACTCTCTTTCGTATCGTCTGAGATTCTTAAAGATTGGAAATCGGCCGTGGTCATCCCTCTTCAAAGGGGAGACACTCTAGACCCAAACTGTTACAGACTTATATCCATCCTGCCCTGCCTTTCTAAAGTCTTCGAAAGCCAAGTGATCAAACAGATCACCGACCATCTATAATCCCACCGTACTTTCTCCGCTTATGCAATCCAGTTTCCGAGCTGGTCACGGGTGCACCTTAACCACGCTCAAGGTCCTAAACGATATCATAACCACCATCAATAAAACCAGTACTGTGCAACCGTCTTCATCGACCTGGCTAAGGCTTTCACCTGTCAATCACCGTATTCTTATCGGCAGACTCAACAGCCTTCGTTTCTCTAATGACTGCCCCGCCTGTTTCACTAATTACTTCTCAGATATAGTTCAGTGTGTCAAATCGGAGGACCTTTTTCCGACCTCTGGCAGTCTCTATGGGGGTCCCACAGGGTTCAATACCGGCCGACTCTTTTCTCTGAAAATATCAATGATGTCGCTCTTGCTGCTGGTGATTCCTGATCCACCTCTACGCAGACAACACCATTCCGTATACATCTGGCCCTACTTTGGACACCTCCGAACGAGCTTCAATGCCATACAACACCTCTTCCGTGGTCTCAAACTGCTCTTAAATGCTAGTGAAACTAAATGCATGTTCTTCAACCGAACGCTGCGCACCAGTCCGCCCAACTAGCATCACTACTCTGGACGGTTCTAACTTAGAATTTGTGGACAAATAAATACCTAGGTGTCTGGCTAGACTGTAAACTCTCCTTCCAGACTCACATTAAGCATCTCCAATCCAAAATTAAATCTAGAATTGGCTTCCTATTTTGCAACAAAGCCTCCTTCACTCATGCTGCCAAACATACCCTCGTAAACTGACTATCCTGCCAATCCTTGACTTTGGCGATGTAATTTACAAAGTAGCCTCCAACACTCTACTCAGCAAATTGATGCAGTCTATCACAGTGCCATCTGTTTTGTCACCATAGCCCCATATACTAGCCTCCATTGTGACCTGTATGCACTCGTTGGCTGGTCCTCACTACATATTTGAACCCAAACCCACTGGCTCCAGGTCATCTATATGTCTTTGCTAGGTAAAGCTCCACCTTGTCTCAGCTCACTGGTCACCATAGCAACACCCACCCATAGCATGCGCTTCAGCAGGCATATTTCACTGGTCATCTCCAAAGCCAACACCCCCTTTGGCCCCTTTTCCTTCCAGTTCTCTGCTGCCAATGAGTGGAACAAATTGCAAAAATCACTGAAGTTGGAGACTTATATCTCCCTCACTAACTTCCAGCATCGGCTGTCAGAGCAGCTTATCGACCACTGCAGCTTTACACAGCCCATCTGTAAATATTTGTTTTTTCTACTCTTTTGCACACCAGTATTTTACTTGCACATCCTCATCTGAATTTAGCTCTTACAAGTACTCCCTTTGCTTTAACCTGGAAAAAACTGCCCAGATCCCTACCTAATTCAGCTAAATTAGCCTGGAGGCCTACATTGCCTTGCCCATCTCCATCTCACTAATACTATGCTCGAGTTCCCCCAATACTCTCCTACCATCTGAGGATGAGAGAGCTGTATACTGTTGACAGATAAGCCGAATTTGGATTTACCCCACATCCCACCATTAACTCAGAGACTCATACTCCTCTCTTTGCTGCCTCCACCTTCCCAAAAGAATCTGGAAACCTGAGCAAAAAGTGGCCTCTTGTAAGAGCTTTACATTAAACTTTCAATAGGATGCGTGCCGAGGCCCTGGTGAAATAGACAGCCGAGCCATGGTTATGTGGTGATCCAAAAAACCACCGGGGGAGAATGGTAGCGCCCATCAGCCTATTCTGGACATGTAAAAATGATCACGTCGGGCTGCACTCACCCTATCCCCAAAGACCTTCACCCAAGTATACTGTCTGGTGTTGGGCTGCACTCACCCTAGCCCCAAAGACCTTCACCCAAGTATACTGTCTGGTGTTGGGCTGCACTCACCTAGCCCCAAAAGACCTTCACCCAAGTATACTGTCTGGTGTTGGGCTGCACTCACCCTAGCCCCAAAGACCTTCACCCATGTATACTGTCTTGTGTTGGGCTGCACTCACCCTAGCCCCAAAGACCTTCACCCAAGTATACTGTCTTGTGTCAGGATGTTTATTTCTCCAAACATCCACGAGGTCAAACTGATTAATGATGTCCCTTAACACTTCGTAAAATTCATTGTACAATTCCAGTCCCCGCCGACCACCAGCGTCTCCTCAGTGTTCCTGTCTAAGACACCCAAACAGAACCCCCTCTCTCCGTGTTAGGCTCATACACATTTATAAAGACAAACCCATTATGTTCATTTCTGCTTTTACAACAAGCAGCCTACCCCTACACATCTCCTTTGAGGAGAACATTTTTACAGACAGACCCGGTACAAAAGGACTTCCCACCCCTGCCCTAAAATTTGTCCCATTGCTCAAAACTCTTGACCCTTTACACCAGAGCCCACAATCGACTTCATTCAACACATCACTATGTGTCTCCTGCAGAAACAACACCTGTATTTTTTGTTTACATATTCACCCAACACACTCCTCATTCCCGCATCTCTGGTGCCATTTATATTAAGCGTCTCCATAAGAATTGGGAAAAGCCAGCAAAGAAAGAGACCAATAGCAAAGCTCAAAAAACCCACAATGCCAGAAAGAAACTATTCATCTAAACAGTGTCTGAAAGTAGACCTTTACGCACTGGTGTGAGCCACTTCTCAACCTAAACCGTTTCCTGGTGTGAGCCACTTCCTCAACCGAAACCGTTTCCTGGGTGAGAGGACACCATGCCCCTCGTTTTCATAGCATGTTGTACTGATCTTACAAACTTTCTCGGATCAGAAAAAAGCCTCAAGATGAACTTTTCCTCTTGGTCTCATTCAGGAACCTTGTCAGTTCCCTCGCCGTATACTTTGACTCGTCTGCTTGACTGGCTGGCAGCTCCGGACCCATTGAAGAGGAGTCTGAAAACACTTGGCACCCTCCTCCTTCCATCTAGTCTCTTACACTTCCCTCTATACTCTCCTCATCCACTAGCATAACCTGAGTAGACCATCCATGACATGACTAGACCCAGCCTAATCTACAACATGCATAACCTGACTAGACCCAGCCTCATCTACACCACCATCCATGACATGACTAGACCCAGCCTCATCTACAACATGCATAACCTGACTAGACCCAGCCTCATCTACACCACCATCCATAACCTGACTAGACCCAGCCTCATCTGCACCACCATCCATGACATGACTAGACCCAGCCTCATCTACCACCATCCATAACCTGACTAGACCCAGCCTCATCTGCACCACCATCCATAGCATGACTAGACCCAGCCTCATCTACATCACCATCCATGACATGACTAGGCCCAGCCTCATCTACACCACCATCCATGACATGACTAGGCCCAGCCTCATCTACACCACCATCCATGACATGACTAGACCCAGCCTCATCTACACCACCATCCATGACATGACTAGGCCCAGCCTCATCTACACCACCCTCCATGACATGACTAGACCCAGCCTCATCTACATCCATGACATGACACCATCCATAACCTGACTAGACCCAGCCTCATCTACACCACCCTCCATGACATGACTAGACCCAGCCTCATCTACACCATGCATAACATGACTAGACCCAGCCTCATCTACACCAACATTCATAACATGACTACACCCAGCCTCATCTACATAACATCCATAACCTGACTAGATCCAGCCTCATCTACACCACCATCCATCCAGCCTCATCTACACCCACCAACCTGACTAGACCCAGCCTCATCTACACCACCATCCATAACATGACTAGCCTCATCTACCACCATCCATAACCTGATAGACCAGCCTCATCACCAACATCCATAACCTGACTAGACCCAGCCTAGTCTACCACCATCCATAACCTGACTCCAGCCTCATCTACACCAACATCAATAACCTGACTAGACCCAGCCTCATCTACACCAACATCCATAACCTGACTAGACCCAGCCTCATCTACACCAACATCCATAACCTGACTAGACCCAGCCTCATCTACACCAACATCCATAACCTGACTAGACCCAGCCTCATCTACACCACCATCCATAACCTGACTAGACCCAGCCTCATCTACACCACCATCCATGACATGACTAGACCCAGCCTCATCTACACCACCATCCATGACATGACTAGACCCAGCCTCATCTACACCACCATCCATGACATGACTAGACCCAGCCTCATCTACACCACCATCCATAACCTGACTAGACCCAGCCTCATCTACACCACCATCCATAACCTGACTAGATCCAGACCATCCATAACCTGACTAGCCCAGCCTCATCTACACCACCATCCATAACCTGACTAGACCCAGCCTCATCTACACCACCATCCATAACCTGACTAGACCCAGCCTCATCTCATCCTAACCTGACTAGACCCAGCCTCGTCTACACCACCCATGACATGACTAGACCCAGCCTCATCTACACCAACATCCATAACCTGACTAGACCCAGCCTCATCTACACCAACATCCATAACCTGACTAGACCCAGCCTCATCTACACCAGCATCCATGACATGACTAGACCCAGCCTCATCTACACCAACATCCATAACCTGACTAGACCCAGCCTCATCTACACCACCATCCATAACCTGACTAGACCCAGCCTCATCTACACCACCATCCATAACATGACTAGACCCAGCCTCATCTACACCACCATCCATAACATGACTAGACCCAGCCTCATCTACACCACCATCCATGACATGACTAGACCCAGCCTCATCTACACCACCATCCATAACCTGACTAGACCCAGCCTCATCTACACCACCATCCATAACCTGACTAGACCCAGCCTCATCTACACCACCATCCATAACCTGACTAGATCCCAGCCTCATCTACACCACCATCCATAACCTGACTAGACCCAGCCTCATCTGCACCATCCATGACCTGACTAGACCCAGCCTCATCTACACCACCATCCATAACCTGACTAGACCCAGCCTCATCTACACCAACATCCATAACCTGACTAGACCCAGCCTCATCTACACCACCATCCATAACCTGACTAGATCCAGCCTCGTCTACACCACCATCCATAACCTGACTAGACCCAGCCTCATCTGCACCACCATCCATAACCTGACTAGATCAGCCTCGTCTACACCACCATCCATAACCTGACTAGACCCAGCCTCATCTACACCACCATCCATAACCTGACTAGACCCAGCCTCATCTACACCACCATCCATAACCTGACTAGACCCAGCCTCATCTACACCAACATCCATAACCTGACTAGACCCAGCCTCATCTACACCAACATCCATAACCTGACTAGACCCAGCCTCGTCTACACCACCATCCATAACCTGACTAGACCCAGCCTCATCTACACCACCATCCATAACCTGACTAGACCCAGCCTCATCTACACCACCATCCATAACCTGACTAGACCCAGCCTCATCTACACCACCATCCATAACCTGACTAGACCCAGCCTCATCTACACCACCATCCATAACCTGACTAGACCCAGCCTCATCTACACCACCATCCATAACCTGACTAGACCCAGCCTCATCTACACCACCATCCATGACATGACTAGACCCAGCCTCATCTACACCACCATCCATGACATGACTAGACCCAGCCTCATCTACACCACCATCCATGACATGACTAGACCCAGCCTCATCTACACCACCATCCATAACCTGACTAGACCCAGCCTCATCTACACCACCATCCATAACCTGACTAGACCCAGCCTCATCTACACCACCATCCATAACCTGACTAGATCCAGCCTCATCTACACCACCATCCATAACCTGACTAGACCCAGCCTCATCTGCACCACCATCCATAACCTGACTAGACCCAGCCTCATCTGCACCACCATCCATAACCTGACTAGACCCAGCCTCATCTACACCAACATCCATAACCTGACTAGACCCAGCCTCAT
The DNA here is from genome assembly GCF_023373465.1 of Oncorhynchus keta. Lineage (NCBI taxonomy): Eukaryota > Metazoa > Chordata > Actinopteri > Salmoniformes > Salmonidae > Oncorhynchus > Oncorhynchus keta. The sequence goes on from NW_026282668.1 coordinate 18,361, forward strand.
CTACACCACCATCCATAACCTGACTAGATCCAGCCTCGTCTACACCACCATCCATAACCTGACTAGACCCAGCCTCATCTGCACCACCATCCATAACCTGACTAGATCCAGCCTCGTCTACACCACCATCCATAACCTGACTAGACCCAGCCTCATCTACACCACCATCCATAACCTGACTAGACCCAGCCTCATCTGCACCACCATCCATAACCTGACTAGACCCAGCCTCATCTACACCAACATCCATAACCTGACTAGACCCAGCCTCATCTACACCACCATCCATAACCTGACTAGATCCAGCCTCGTCTACACCACCATCCATAACCTGACTAGACCCAGCCTCATCTACACCACCATCCATAACCTGACTAGACCCAGCCTCATCTACACCACCATCCATAACCTGACTAGACCCAGCCTCATCTACACCACCATCCATAACCTGACTAGACCCAGCCTCATCTACACCCCCATCCATAACCTGACTAGACCCAGCCTCATCTACACCACCATCCATAACCTGACTAGACCCAGCCTCATCTACACCACCATCCATAACCTGACTAGACCCAGCCTCATCTACACCACCATCCATAACCTGACTAGACCCAGCCTCATCTACACCACCATCCATAACCTGACTAGACCCAGCCTCATCTACACCACCATCCATAACCTGACTAGACCCAGCCTCATCTACACCACCATCCATAACCTGACTAGACCCAGCCTCATCTACACCACCCTCCATAACCTGACTAGACCCAGCCTCGTCTAGTAATTGAAACATAATTCCAACACTCCCGGCCTCGATAATCACCAAGCCTCTTGGTGTGAAAGAGCAACATATCCCGATCTGATTAACCCATAAATCCAGTGAAAATGTCATTAAAAAGAAATGCTTTCTGTCCCGAGTTCACTGGTGCAGGAAACATTGAAGGCCCGGTATAGGCTAGTTGATACAATGTTGAAAGTTGGTTAGGGAGAGGTTTGGGCCGGACCCTATGATGATTTGATATAATAGTGAACTTCACTAGTACTAGCTCAAGTTCAAGACAGATAGAAAGGGAAGCAGACAAGGGGCAGGAAATAGATGAACCAGAGTTTTCATCAGGATGTTTTATACTGTTTTTATTTGTTTGCTTTAGGCCTATGTATTTTACTTAGATGATGATGGAAGTTACAGGCCTACGGCTGCATTGGCCTATATGCTATCTCTGAGTTCTATGGGAGTTATAGGCCTACTGCTGCATTGGCCCATGGGCTATCTCTGAGTTCTATAGGCTATCTCTGAGTTCTATGGGAGTTATAGGCCTACTGCTGCATTGGCCCATGGGCTATCTCTGAGTTCTATAGGCTATCTCTGAGTTCTATGGGAGTTATAGGCCTACTGCTGCATTGGCCCATGGGCTATCTCTGAGTTCTATAGGCCTATTCTGCATTGGCCCATGGGCTATCTCTGTTCTATAGGCTATTCTGAGTTCTATGGGAGTTATAGGCCTGCATTGGCTGCATCTGAGTTCTATGGGAGTTATAGGCCTCTCTGCATTGGCCTATAGGCTATCTCTGAGTTCTATGGGAGTTATAGGCCTACTGCTGCATTGGCTATAGGCTATCTCTGAGTTATATTGGAGTTATAGGCCTACTGCTGCATTGGCCTGTATGCTATCTCTGAGTTCTATGGGAGTTATAGGCCTACGGCTGCATTGGCCTATATGCTATCTCTGAGTTCTATGGGAGTTATAGGCCTACTGCTGCATTGGCCTATATGCTATCTCTGAGTTCTATGGAAGTTACAGGCCTACTGCTGCATTGGCCCATGGGCTATCTCTGAGTTCTATGGGAGTTATTGGCCTGAGTTCTATAGGCTATCTCTGAGTTCTATGGAAGTTACAGGCCTACTGCTGCATTGGCCTATATGCTATCTCTGAGTTCTATAGGCTATCCCTGAGTTCTATGGAAGTTAAAGGCCTACGGCTGCATTGGCCTATATGCTATCTCTGAGTTCTATAGGCTATCTCTGAGTTCTATGGAAGTTAAAGGCCTACGGCTGCATTGGCCTATATGCTATCTCTGAGTTCTATAGGCTATCTCTGAGTTCTATGGAAGTTACGGCTGCATTGGGCTATCTCTAGTTCTATAGGCTGTTCATTGGCCTGCATTTGGCCTATATGCTATCATACGAGTTCTGGAAGTTCTACGGCTGCATTGGCCTATATGCTATCTCTGAGTTCTATAGGCTATCTCTGAGTTCTATGTCTTTAGCCGCCAGTGGATCACAGTGTTCATGTAGCAGAGGCTGGTGCTCCCGTCATAGTTGAATTTACATTTTTAGATTTTTATAGGATATATACGAGGATAGGATTTATACAATTTATACGATTTTTAGGATTAACCACGTGACAATGATTTTGAGAAATAAAAATGTTATTGTTTCAATGAAACTGTTCCATGAAAATGTGCGTTTATAAATATTCGGAACTGGTATCCAGATCGGTGGAAATTGTAGGATAAATTGTGCGTTTTCCCCAAACTTCCTATGGTCTTTAGTATTACGGTCCCGCCTGTGAAGATCAAATTGCCGTCTAAATGATTTGTTCTGGCGCTGGGTCTGATTTGAATGTCCCGGATGTACATTTACTATGTTACGTCTAGTCTATGAGACCGGGCTGGTAGGTCCGCTCCTATCGGGCTGCTCCTGACCCCTCAAAGATACTGGTCGGTCACACATAAAACACACGCAGAGCACGGATTACACCGTCAGTGGTGGTTATGACTATCGTGGTGGACCCAAATGATCGCTGCATTCACTTTTCCATTTTACTTCAGACACGGTATCATTATATGTGAAGTGAAAAACAACGGTAAACGCAGTGATCAGGCTGGTTCCAACAGGCTAAATTATGAAAGTGAAAACTCAAAAACTCTTTTGACCTTTGACCAGGGCAAATGTCAACAACCTGATTCAAGTGTCCTCCTCGTTCCATGCATAGGAATGAGTACGACGAGGACATGTCTGCGTGATGCTGAGGGTCCCCTCGCTGGTCTTCTCTAGGTCGAATGTTCGGCTGCAAACTGGACATCGCCATGACAACTGCCCTAGGAAATCCTCACATACGATATAGTTCCTCGTCTTATGAGGTGGTGTTGACTGGGAGGGCCTGTGACAGGATGATACGTTGTTGATGAAGGGACTCAGTCGGCGTCTCAACTTACTGTTGAGAGTTAGAATAATATTATTATACACAATGTGCAATTAGCCCATGTCAGCTACATTGTTATAGATGGGTAATTTAGTCTAGCGACCAGCTATCTAAACTTGTAGTAAGCAATGTCCAATTACCAACCAGGGTGGGGCCCATTGATCATCAGTTATCATGCTAAAAACTACAAACATTTGCCTCCACCTGGTGGTAAAGTGTAGAATTGCAGGATATTTGCTATAAAACTGCTCATTTTTCTCTCTACCCCATGGCAGAATTAGTAGAATTGCATGAAACGAGAATTCTAACCTTAACCCTAACCTAACCACACTGCTAACCTTGTGCCTAACCCTAATCTTAAATTAAAACCAAAAAAATGTATGTTTGATTTTATAGCCAATTTTGTTCTACTTTGTGGCTGTGGTAACTAGTGGAAACCCCTAATTCTATGCTTTACAGATTATTATGTGTATATATATATTTTTGTAACTTTTATTTAGAGATATAGACAAATGACTATAGTTTCAGATTGGATAAGATTCAGGCAGATACATTATTACAGCTTTATTGCTCAAAACATGTTGAGACTATTTGCTTTTATTTTAATTTATTCAAAATTAAATTCAGAAATATTTAATTTAGATAAGTATTCACACCTCTGAGTCAATACTTTGTAGAAGCACTTTTGGCAACAATTGCTTTGTAAAATATAATAATAATAGAAAAGTAAAACACTTAATAATGAAAGTAACAA